>NW_005873315.1:7278-26005 GCF_000147115.1 Myotis lucifugus
TCAGTGTCAGCATGAATTTTTTTTTAAATCCCTAAATTAAGGAGAATCAGAAGTTGCTTTTGAACTTGCCCAGAATTTGTATCTGGTAGTCAGACCTTTTCAAAACTTACCACTATTTAAAAAACACATAAGAAACCAATAATCTATCATGAGAGTCTGTTCTAGGCGGGAAAAGGTTATTAGATATCTCTATATCTGTTTCCCTGGAATTAAAGTATTTTATTTAATTAATATCCTGACTTCCATTTCTTGTCTCTTTGTTCCCAGTGGAAAGTACTACTTTGCAGTAATGTTTCTGCCCTAGGTTAAAACAATTTTCCATTCATCCGGGAATTTCTTCGCTTTTCAGTGGTCAAATGTCAATATCCAGTACTCAAGAATGGGAAAGTCATTTCTGGACTTGGGAAAAAATATTACTACAAATCTGAGGTTACAGTTGAGTGCCTGGAGGGATTTCACCTTGAAGGCAACAAGACAGTTGTCTGTGGAGTTAACAATAATTGGGAGCCCAAGATGCCAGAATGTATTAAAGGTACAAAGGGTGTATTTTTCTTTCTTATTTTATTTTATTTCTTTGACATTAAATATCAGTGATACAGAATAATTGCAAAGAAGCAAGTAATTTTTGCATGTGACTCTGTGTTGTGTTCATTTCCAGACCAGAGGTATGACATATAATTTATGTTTTGATAGGCTCTTAACACATCATGTACATTACACATGTTTCTAAATTTCTGTTATTTGGTATTTTTATGTGTCAAAATGTATAGGAAACATTTTTTCAAATAAATTGAAGCGTGGGAAATTTCACCTATATGAGTCAAGAATGAAAGGCATCGTTTCGTAAAATGAAAATAATAACCAAGTGGTTGATCCAGTTTACATTATTTTGTTTTTCAATGTCAACTCCTCCCAGGAAATAACCTACAGTTTCTCATTCTCAGGCTTAGTAACTTTCTGCTTTATTTTTCTAAATTGTTTAAATACCTGTGGATTTTTAAAAAATCTTTTGACTGGTGATTTGGTCACCCATCATTTTAATAATAAAAAGAAAAATAACCTTTTTGCAGCTATTCTAGTTGTTATACTTGTGATTCTAAATTGATTTGCCATAGTCCACAGATATAAATAGGTGTGTAAACTTGGGCAATAACATAAGCTTCATTAGTAAATGTGCTCACTTATACGTAAAATGATTTAATGTCTTTCTTCCTGGATAATAGAAAATTAAAATGGGAGGCACTTAAAGCACTAGCACAGTGCCTGTCACATAGGAAGCTAATTTTGACTTACAACATTATTCCAATCAATACATGAAGAGGAAAGGCCATGGCTGCCATGTTTTCTGTCAGTGACTTTTGTCCTTTTAGTCATATTAAAAGAGACATGTTGAAACCTTTAATAGGGTATCTGTCCGTGACCACTTTAGTTCTGTTTATACAGCACCACTTAAACTCCAATGTTTCTCCTCTCTCCAGAACAAGACTCATTTTTCTACCACCTCTACACATTTCATACCATTATTCTTTTTCTCTATACTAGGAATTTTTATTTGGCAACCGAAACTAAATTTCATAGCAATGGAAAGACAGGAAAAGTCCTTAATTATTTAAATGAGATAATTTCATGGACTACTGATCAACTGTGCTGCTTAAGATTTCAGAGATCAGAGTGTTCCAGTCAAGATGGCAGAGTAGGTAAGCACTCTGCTTGCCTCCTCCCATGACCACATCAAATTACAACTCAGTTATATAGCAGTCAACCTGGAGACCCACCTGAAGACTAGCTGAACTCCTACAGCGAAGGAGAAGATCGAGAAATACCAGCCCCACACCAGGCTCCCTAAACCCAGGGCATCAGTGCTGGGAAGAGAAGTCTCCATGGCGGCTGGCTGTGAAAATCAGTGGTGATTCAGTCCCACCCTGGTGAGATGGAGGGTTGCCGGAAACCCAGATGTTCTCCTAGAAAGCCTGCACACAGACTCAATCACTCACAGGCATTCACCCAAAGCACCTGGAAAGGAACAGCAGCTCGAAGGCATCAAGACATGTGGGGAGAAACTGACTTGTGTGGCTTCAGGGTGGGGGCCATTATTGTCCCTGTTTTGAGCACTCTCCCATGCCGGGACAGAGAGGAACCAAATCTGAATCTGCATTAACCCAGTAACTACCACTCACCTAACCCTGATGACTCCCTGAGACTCAGCTCCACCCAATACACACACTGTGCTTGGCTCTTTCAGTGGCTGTGCCTCATGGGCAGACATGGCTCATGCTGCAAGCTTTCTTAAAATCTCTCCAAGATCTGCAGGACCCAAGAAGGTAGTGTCTGGCTTCACTGTGCCCTGTGCCTTTTGCTGAGTGGCCCAGGCCTGGCCTGGATGGCAGCTAGCCTCAAGTCATGGTGTGGCTTCTCCCACAAGTCTCCTGGCTCAGTACAGGCATTTGCCAACCAGGGATCACTTGTAGCTCCTACCAGATGGCCCTTGGCTGGGCACGGGTAGTGGCTGACAGCCTATAGTGGAGCCTCTCTCAAGAAGCCCCAGAAACAACACATGTGAAGGCCGACCTCAGATCACAACAGAGCAACACTCTGTTAGCTCCACAAAAGGCACATACAAAGGGTGGTCTTAGAAGGCACCAGGAGCCCTGCTGGGGTGAATCAGCTCCCACTGTGGTCATTACCAGTCTTTAGAGCTAGTCACCCTGTGAGACAGCTCCACCTACTGAGGATCAAACAACAATCAAGGTTGAACTACAACAGGAGGCTACACACAACCCACACAAGGGACAGTGCCACTCTGCCACTGGGCACCAAAGGAAACCTCTTAGGTAAGGCCACCCTGACAGAACTGGTAAATGTAGCAGATCTCTCTAATACATAGAAACAAACACAGAGGAGCAGCCAAAACGAGGAGACAAAGAAGCATATCCCAAATTAAAGAACAGGGGAAAACTCCAGAAAAAGAACTACACTAAATGGAGATAAGCAATCAAAACACTGGTTATAAAGATGCTCAACAAACTTTGGGGAAGAATAGATCAAATGAGAAAGAACTTCAACAAAGAGATAGTAAACATAAAAAAAATACACACCATAGAAACCATAAAACTAACCACTTAGAAATGAAGACTATAATAACTGAAATGAAGAATACACTAGAAGGAATCAATAACAGTTTAGATGAAACTGAGGATTGAATCAGTGATTTGAAAGGCAAGATAGTGGAAAACACCCAATCAAAGTAGCAAAAAGAAAATTATATATTAACAAAAAAGAAAAAGAGTTTCTGAAGTAGAAATGACACTATTTTAAGTAGAAAAATAACTACAGAAAAACCCAGAAGTAAAAATTCTGCAGAATAGCAATATAATAGCTTTACTGTAGGAATATATTGAATATACAAATCAGCCAGCCACCTTAGGGAACTAGATAGAGATAGAGATGGAGATGGAGATAGAGATCGAGATAGATTGATTGCAGAGAGGAAGGGAAAAGGAGAGAGAGAGAAACATCAATGATGAGAATGATTGATCGGCTACCTCCCGCATGCCCCCTACTAAGGATGGAGCCTGCAACCCAGGCATGTGTCCTGACCAGGGATGGAACCATGACCTCCTGGTTCATGGGTGGATGCTCAACCACTGAGCCACATCCATTGGGCTATGGACTTTTTTTTTTTTAATGACTCAGAGGGCAAGAACACAGCGCAAGAGCTTGGAGCTTAGTCAGCAGTTTTTCCCTACTAGGCAGTGTGCATGAAAGACCTCTGTAAACAATGGATGCTAGACTCAAGTTATGAATTTGAACCCAATTAAACACAAGGAGTACTTCTTGGCAGGCATACTTTTTCTCAGGGTTGACATATGAAACATATGAAATCTTATATTTTAAAATACTTTAACCCATATTTTGATTTATGAAATGCACAATGCTTATATATTAATCACCTGATACTATAGCATTTCTTGAGGAACAACTTCATGCAGAACGTAGTAGAAAAAGAAGACATATGATTTACAACCCCTAGGAACTTGCCTTCTTAGAGAATACTGAGGTTTCTCACTGTTTCAAACTGTGGAAGAGTAATCTGACCCGACATACTAAAGATATTTTATTAGGGGAGTTGTGTGAGATGAATTCGGAAAAAAATGGGGAAGGACGCATATCTGTGGCTATATTTTAAAATAAAAAAAAACATTGTTGCTGTCTCTTCAGTTTACTGTTAAATGAATTTTCACCTTATTCTCCAACAAATCAAAAGCTCATCAGATATTATTTAAAGCAAGCATGGCACATCACTACCACCATCACTTGGGTAAAAGGTTGAGACAATCATTTAAAATCTTTCAAAAACCTTTGCATTTATTCAGTATCATGAAGCTACATCCAGACCACAGTCCCTGGCCGATGAAAAAGTTAAAATAATTTACTCTCATGTTCTTATCTCAGGCCGAGGTGGCTGTGATGAACTACCGACATTTGCGTCCATGGAACTAAAGGGTAATCCTGCACCCCATTATACTCCTGGGAACACAGTAGAATATGAGTGTCTCCCAGGATACAAGCGTCTTATTCCTGTTCTTCCCACCTCTGCTGTTTGTCAGCCTGATAACACATGGACACCTCTCCAGGAGGCTTGTACAAGTGAGTTCACAAAACTTTTCTTTTTATTCCTTAGACATTTTCACACATTGTAGGCTCTCTATGTCACTACTGTAAGGATGGTTATCTCATGGGAAAATATATTTTAGGTAGCACTGTTTTTGAAAATTTCCCTAGAATCTCTTCCTTGGCAATTGGTTGTAAAGGGATACGTGAATTTTAAATTTGGGCTTTTGATAGTCAAGGAAAGAAAATATTTTCATGAATTCAAAAGAGCAGTGTCCAATTTTGATTCAAATCTGGATTGCAATTGGTATAAAACAACATATTTGAAATTTTTCTTTCAGGAAAATCATGTCCACAGCTAGTAGAACCTCAAAATGCCCAAGTATTTTTCACACACGGAACTTTTCAATTTGGTTCACAGGCTCATTATGTTTGTAATGAGGGGTAAGTAAGCTGCTCATTAGAGGACTAATGTAAATGTTACTAATCTTATTTTGGGGTTTTTTACTTAAGCATTCCTATAATGTTGACTTCTTGCTTTCTATGTGACCAGTTACACTTATAGCTAATGTACTCTTTGATTTTTTATGGAGACAAAAGATACGTAATGAATAGAAAGAAATTTAAATTAAAAGAAAACAATAGTATAATACTTCCTATATATAATAATGCTATTGTTAGCATTAAAAATATAGTAATCATGGTGACTTTATCCTTAACAACAAAGTGTACCCTGTTTAAAATGGCCAACCCTGGGAGTTGAGAGAGGGTTTATAGAAATGGAAGGTAGAATTGCCAAGCAAAAGTAATCTAACCTTCAGATAACTCTGTCAGGCGTTTCCAGACAAAATTGACCTGGGCAGCCAGTTTCTTAGGTGAAAAACCTTATTTTTGAGACTGCTACAATAGAGTGAAAGTCTCAAAAATAAGTTCTGAGCACTTAATAGGAGGCTTTTTCTATAGTACTCTTTTAATAGTGTCTATTTGAGATATTGGAGGTTTATAAAAAATGTGCATTTAGAAGGTAAATGTAATACACTATAAAAATGCAACGGGCCCTGACTGGTTTGGCTCAGTGGATAGAGTGTCAGCCTGCGGACTGAAGGGTCCTGGGTTTGATTCCAGTCAAGGGCACATGCCGGGGTTGTGGGCTCAATCCCCGGTGTGGGGCGTGCAGGAGGCAGTCGATCAATGATTCTCTTTCATCATTGATCTTTCTATCTCTCCCTCTCGAAATCAATAAAAATATAAAGAAAAAAATTATTGACAAAGAGGGACTTAACTTCTCTCATGGTGCTGTTTGTGTTCTATATTCTTTTAAGCTTTGGGCGGCGGAGGGGGGGGGTCACTCCTTTTGTGCATTAGAGTTTTCTTTTGTGTTTAGCTAATTTTTATAATGAAATGCTGAAATTTCTTCCTCATTCCCTTTTATGTATTTTCTATAGTGATTTTTGTCTGTGGTTCCCATTGGGGTTGCTTTTAACATCCTATAATTATAACACTCCTATTTGAATTTATACCAATTTAAATTCAATAAATTACAAAAAAAGAATCCTTTACAGCTCCATCTCCACCCCTTTTAGGTGTTAATATCATACTAACTTCTACACTAATAATTGAAATACTGACTTCTACACTAATTTTTTATTTTCTTTTAAAAGATTACTCTCTTATATCACATGTAAATTAAAAAAATCCCAATACAATCCCATTGTTACAATAATATAGATTTTATAATTGCCTAAATATTTACCTTTAGTGAAATGTTTATTTATCCATACAAATTCAAGTTTATAGTGTCTTTTAATTTTACCTTTTAGGTCTGTTTCCTTCGAGTTTTTTTTTTTTTTTAGGCCAGGTATAATAGAGACAAACCCCTTCTGCTTTTATTTCTGGGAAAGTTTTAATATCTCCCCCATTTTGAAGCACAGTTTTACTGTATGGAGGATTTTTGGTTGACAGTTTGCTTTTTTTTTTTTTTTTTTTATCATCACTTTGAGTCAGTTCACTGTTCTGGCCTCTGTTTCTAATGAGAAATCTCCTTATTATCTTATTTGGGATCCCTTGTACATGTGATTCACTTCTCACAGCTTTCAAGATCTCTTATCAGTGGCTTTGGAAAGTTTGATTATTATGGGTCTTAGTGTGGGTCTTTTTGAATTCATATTGCTTGGAGTGTGTTGAGCTTCGGGAGTTTTTATTATATACCTGTCTTTCATCAACTTTGGGGAGTTTCAGCCATCATTTCTTGCAAGATCCTTTCTGCCCCTCTCTCTTTGTCTTCTCCTTCTAGGACTCCCATTGTGTGTATATATTGGTCTGCTTCTTGGGGTCCCACAGCTCCCTTAGGTCGTCTGTTCACATCCATCTTTTTTCACTCTGCTCCTCAAACTCAGTAATTTCCATAGTCATATCTTCTCATTTGCTGATTCTTTCTTCTGCCTGCTCAAAACAGCCTTTAATTTTTCTAGTGAATTTTTCTTTACATTTATTATTTTGTATTTTATTTTTTTTGTGTGTGTCACTATTTATCTCTCTTATACTTTCTTTTACCTCTACCTGCTGTGGGAATGGAATGAGTAGCTGCCACTGTGCTAAGAGCTGAAATTGACCAATATTCGTGCTATTTATTTTTCCATATTTCCTGGAAGTTGCAAACCTCCAGAGTTCCAAAAACAGTGGCGTTCCGCAGATTCTAGCAGTGAAATTGTTGTCTAGTTGGGGAGACATAGTAGCAGTGCTTCCTACTGTGTCATCATCCCCAAATTCTCTCTTAACACATTATAATTATAGGGTCAATAGTGAGTCTTGGGGACAGTCATCTGGAAGCAGTTATAGGCAGTTCCAATGTCTATTTTGTAATTTGATCAAGTGAAAATATCTAGTCAATAATCAGAGAGCCTGCTAGGTATTTTGAGGAGTACAAAGGTTAAGGTATAGGACTCTTTTCAAAGAAGTTGTAGCTTTACTGAGAAGCCCGTTATATACAGAGAGGTGTCAAGGGAAAATAGTAAATGCGAATACCAAAGAAATAGAGTTATTCATGATTATTCTAAAGAGAGTCCAGAAGAAGGAGGTAGTACTCTGACTTTAAATCATCAGAGATTTCATCAAGTAGGAGTATTTCTGAGCTATTCCTAGGAAGGTATTCTGATCTGAAAAATATTCATAACACCAAAACTTACCTACTACATTCACTGTGTTCCAGATGCAAACTCATCTACTATTTGAAACAACCTCACAAAACATAATACTATTCTTCTTTTTAAAAAAAAAAAATATATTTCTTTATTGATTTCAGAGAGGAAGGGAGAGGAAGAGAGAGATAGAAACATCAATGATGAGAGAGAATCATGGATCGGCTGCCTCCTGCACGCCCCCTACTGGGGATCAAGCCCACAACCCGGGCATGTGCCCTTGGCCAGAATCGAACCTGGGACCCTTCAGTCCACAGGCCGACGCTCTATCCACTGAGCCAAACCGGCTAGGCTATACTATTTTTTTTTTAATATATTTTATTGATTTTCCACAGAGAGGAAGGGAGAGAGACAGAGAGTCAGAAACATCGATGAGAGAGAAACATCGATCAGCTGCCTCCTGTACATCTCCCACTGGGGATGTGCCCGCAACCCAAGTACATGCCCTTGACCGGAATCGAACCTGGGACCTCCCAGTCCGAAGACCGACGTTCTATCCACTGAGCCAAACCGGTTTCGGCTAGGGCTATACTATTATTCTTTATATAAATGCAGAAATTGAGAAAGAGAAACATCATGGGACTTGCCCAACACAAATAACAATTCGGTTGTGGAGCTGGGACTCAAATCCAGTCAAGTAAGATGGAGGGACAGATCTCTCTGTTCATTCTTGTCCTGACTGAGCAGAACGGCATGAGCAAGGGCAGAGAAGTGAATGTTGATGTCATGGCCAGATATAACAAAGAGGCCAGGCTGACAGCAATGATAAATTTATTTAGACATTTTGCTCTAGGCCAATACATGTTCACACTCAGAATTTCTCTCTCATTACACTGCAGATTTGGTTAGCACATTCAGTACATGCCACTTAGGACATATCCCCCAGAAACTACTGTGGTTCAGTAAAAAAAACAAAACATACAAAACTTGTTTTCATTGTTATGTGTTCTTGTTAACTGATAAAGAAGACAGTAATCTTTTCTTTTCTCATTTAGTTATAACTTAATTGGAGTAGACATTCTATATTGTAATGTTTCTGGAAATAATGTGGAATGGAGTGATAGTCCCCCACAGTGTGAAAGTAAGTATATTCTCTCTTTAGAATTTAAAGAAGTAGTTTGCAAATTTTTTTGGCCTGGTGACCCCTTTATGCAGTTAAATTAACAAATACCCCATGGAGATCTTCTGCAGGTGTGTATGTCTATTGATATTCATTATATTGGAATTTAAACAGATGTTTTAAAAATAATTACATATTAAATCATTTTTAAAAACAGTAAGCTCAATACATATGAAGAAATGCAACATATTTTTTTCATAAAATAAAAAATTTTCAAAGCAAAGAGTGAAGATAGTGGCATCGTTTTACATTTTTTCAAAAATTTTTTATATGTGGCTTAAAAGTTAGACTGAAAATTCATTTTTTGCATTATTAAACACTCTGAACCCACCAGAAATTTTTACTGTACACTCTTAAGGATGAAACTGGGAAAAAACCCCAATAATATCTTGGTATTACTAAATATTACTGTAAACCATTGATTTAGGAATAGATATATTTATAAAGTATGAAGCATTTCTCAACTAACCCTGAGTTTTAGTTTAATCATAAGTATATTTTCTCACTAAGTTACCAGTTCTCTAATTATGAGAACAAGACTAATCATGGCCTTTCGGAAAAATATAGGTATTTAACATAGGGAACTTACATAGGTTTTTTTTAAAAGAAAATTACTTTTATTCTAAAAGTTCGTTGCACATGAAGCCCTGGCCGGTTTGGCTCAGTGGATAGAGCGTTGTCCTGCAGACTGAAGTATACCCAGTTCGATTTTGGTCAAGGGCACACTCCTGGGTTGCAGGCTCAATCCCCAATAGGGGGCATGCAGGAGGCAGCCAATCAATGATTCTCATCATTGATCTGTTTATCTCTCTCCCTCTCCCTTCCTCTCAGAAATCAATAAAAATATATTTAAAAAAATAAAAGTTCATTGCACATTAGTATTTTGATTTGGGATAATACATTTTCTTGTAGAAACTTTCTTCTAGATGGATATTGGATTCACAACTAGATTGTAGATATCATATATTAATTACTGAAGACAGTTCACAGAACACTACAAATACTGTCTTCATCCTTCACCTTTTCTTTTGCCTTCTATGTCTTCGTTTTTTTCTCTCTTTTTAAGAGGTTTCATGTCAACCACCTAGAAAAATATCAAATGGAAAATATACCAAGAGTTTCAAAGATACATTTGAATATAATGAAGTAGTAATTTATAGTCCTAATCCTTCGAATGGGCCAGATGAATATTCACTTATTAGAGAGTGCAGGCTTCTGGGTATAAAATATGGGGTAGTGACTCTCCTCAGTGTAAATGTAAAAATATTTCCATTTACTTCTTTCTCTCTGTATAAATCATATGTATATACTTTCAAATTACTTTTACCAAAAAATAAACAAAAACCATATGTGCTTGCTCCTCCTGTTACATTGGTTTCTAATTTAATTCAATATAGGTCAAACAGAATAAAAAATAGTACTAGTTGTAGAGTTCCCCACCCTTCACCCATGTGTTCTTGGTATTTCACTGTATACATTGTGAATTACTTTGTGTATGCACAAATTAAGATTTTTTTTTTTTGCTTGAAAGCATCAAAAATTACACTCTGGCTGAAAGATATTTAAGGCAATTGGAAATTTAAAAAAAAAAAACACACCTGGGGAAAAGCAATACTTATATCAGACAATATAACTTTAAAACTAAGGCCATAACAAGAGACAAAGAAGGTCATTTCATATACCAGAGCCAATATAAGGAAGCAACCTAAGTGTCTGGCAATAGACATTTGGATAAAGAAGATGTGGTACATATATAGGGTGTCCCAAAAAATGCACACACACACACACTTTACATGATCATAAAGGCAGTGTTTACTAAAGTACATGTCATTTTCAAAATTGCTCTATCAGCTGTTAAAGTGTGCATACATTTTTGGGGAACACCCTGTATACAATGGAATATTATTTGGCCATAAAATGAGTGAATTCTAACAATTTTCAATAACATGGGTGGAGCTAGAGGGCATTATCCTAAGTGAAATCAGAGAAAGACAAATACCATAGGATTTCACTTATACGTGGAATCTAAAAATATGAAATAAACAGTCAAAATAAAGTTATAGTTACAGAGAAAAACTGAAGGTTGCCAGATGGGATGGGGGTTAGATAGGAGGCTGGGTGAAAAAGGTGAAGGAATTAAGAAGTACAAATTGGTAGTTACAAAATAGTCCTAGGTGTGTAAAGTACACACAGGGAATATAGTCAAGAATATTGTAATACCTGTATATGGTGCCCGGCTATATAAATGTCTAACCACTATACCATTTACCTAAAACTAACATAATATTGGATTTCAACTGTAATTGAAAAAAATCCTGCTATTTATCCTACAGACACACACACGCACACACACACAGACACACACACACACACACACACACACACACCCCGCCCCCCAGCCCCCTGAGATGATTAGTATCAAAAGTTTGTTTGAACTGACCCAGAACTTGCATCTGGTAGTCAGACCTTTCTCAAAACTTACAGTAGAAAAAAAAGTGAGAAACCAATAAACTATGACAGTTTGTTTTAGCTGGAAAAAAACTGTTACATTTCTCTCAATCTATTTACTGAAATTAAAATGCACAAATTAAATATTTCTTTAAAAAATTAACATCCTGCCTTTCATTCCTTGTCTCTTTGTTCGCAGTGGAAATTATGACTTTGCACTAGTTTTTCTCTTCTATGTTAAAGCAGCTTTTCATTAATTCTGAAATTTCTTCACTTCTCAGTGGTTAAATGTAATTATCCAGTACTCGAGAATGGAAGACTGGTGTCAGGACATGAAAAACAATATCACTACAAAGCAAAGGTTGTATTTGAATGCCTGGAGGGTTTTGACCTTCAAGGTAGCAGTACAGTTTTCTGTGGATCTAACAATAATTGGGAGCCTAAGATGCCAAAATGTATTAAAGGTACAAAGGATATCTTTTTCCTTCTTGTTTGTTTTTAAATATTTTATTTCTTTAACATTAAAAAATCAGTGATGCAGAATAATGGAAAAGAAGCCATTTTAGTAATTAACTCTGTCTTGTATTCATTTCCATGATAGAGGTATGACATCCAGTTTACAAAAAATTCTGCTATTGTCATTTTATATGTTTCCATAGGGTCTTAGCACATTCTGTAAATCACACAGGTGTGTAAGTTTCTGTTGTTTGGCATGTTTATGTGTAAAAATATATAGCAATATATTTTCAGAGTAAATTTCATAGGTTCCTAGCACATTCTATACATCATATATATAATGTGTAAATATATATTCATATATATACAATATATAACAATCATTTTTCAGAGTAAGTTTCATAGGGTCTTAGCACATTCTGTATATCACACAGGTGTATAATTTCTGTTGTTTGGCATATTAAAGTATAAAATATATAGCAACCATTTTTCAGAGTAAATTGAATGATTGGAATTTATACCTAAGTCAAGAACAAAAAGCATAATTTTATACAAATGAAAATAAAGCAATAATGCTCAAACATTTGATATAACCTACTACATGATTTCTTTATCCAGTGTTGACTCCTCCCAGTACAAAATCTACCATTACCCATTTCTCAAATTTAGTAATTTCCTGCTTATCTATTTCAAAATTCTTTAAATACTGGTGATTTTTCAAAAATATTTTGAATTTCTGGTGATTTTACACTCATCATTTTTAGTAATGAAGGAAGAAGTACATACTTACAGCTATTTTAGTTGTTATACTTAGTGCCATAGTCAGGACATATACACAGTTATGTGAACTTGGCAAGTGTGTAAAGTTTAAATGTACTTACTCATATGTAATGCCTTCCTTCTGGGTGATAGGACAGTTCAAATGGGATGCACTTAAAGCACTTAGCACAGCACCTGTCATATAGGAAGCTCTTAAAGGAAACTCATAGATTTACAGCATCACTCCAATCAGTATTCAGGAATTGGAAGGTCTGTGGCTTCTGTTTTTTTAATGTGTCTTTTTTATGTGTCATCAGCTTCGCTATTTAATTCATTTAAAAAGTGATCTGGTGACACCTGTACAGGGTATCTTACTAGTATGGGACTGTTTCATTTCCCGAACTGCAACCATTTAAATTTTCCCACTTAAACTGGAAAATTTCAAAATGTCTGCTGTCTCCAGAACAAGACCCATGTTTCTATTGCTGCCACCTCTCCTCACCTCATACAATTACGATTTTTCTCCTTACTGGGAATTTTTCAATTTGACAACAAAAAATAAATTTCATCACGGAAAGGCAGAATGAAGTGGAGGTCTTGCTGCATGGACTACTTATCAGTTGCTCTGCTTCAGACCTGCGGGATTATTTCCATATGGTGGAAGGAGCTGTCTTCCTCATTTCAGTGCTGCTATCTCTGGCTACCCATTGGTTGCAGTAGAAACCAGAGGACTACAGTAGTCACCATTTATCTGGGGTTTTGCTTTCTGCTATTTTAGTTACCTGCAACTGTGGTCCAAATATTAAATGTAAAATTCCCAGAATAAACAATTCATTCGTTTTAAAATACTCGCCATTCTGAGTAGCATGATGACATTTCATGCTAGCCCACTCTGTCCCACTTGGGATGTGAATCATTCCTTGGTTAACTGTATCCAACTCACTTCATCTCATTACTTTAGGCAGAAGGGAGAGTATAGTACAATGATATATTTTGAGAATGAGAGACCACATTCAGGTAACTTTTATTATAAGACTAGAGGCCCAGTGCACGAATTCGTGCACCAGTGGAGTCCCTCGGCCTGGCCTGCAGAATCAGGCCAAAACTGGATCTCTGACATCCCCCGAGGGATCCCAGATTGCAAAATGGCACAGGCCAGGCTGAAGGACCCCACCAGTGCACGATCGGGGCTGGGGAGAGATGTGAGAGGTTGGCCAGCCAGGAGGGGACTGCAGGAGGGCTCCAGGGCCTGTCTGACCCACCGTGCTCAGCCCCGATTGGCTGGACCCCAGCAGCAAGCTAACCTACCGGTTGGAGCATCTTCCCCCAGGGGTTCAGTGCACATAATAGCAACTGGTCGACTGGTTGACTGTCTACCACCTACCTGGTGGTCAGTGCACTTCATAGCGAGTGGTTGGGTGGCCTTAGCATATCATTAACATATTATACTTTGATTGGTTGAATGGCTGACCAGACACTTAGCATATTAGGCTTTTATTATATAGGATACTGTTATATTTCTTTTATTTTATATTAGTTATTGTTGTTAATCTCTTACTGTGCCTAATTTATAAATTAAACTTTATTATAGTTATGTATGTGTAGGGGCCAACATAATATACATCTATAATAATAAAAGCGTAATATGCTAATTAGACCGGACATCCTTCCAGATGTCCTTGCAGACAACCTTTTGGAAGAAGCTGGGGCTGTAGCCCCGGGATCGAGGCAGCTGACCGGCTGTGAGGGGGATCCAAGCATCCACCTTGGCTGGGAAGGCCTATTCTTGCATGAATTTCGTGCATCAGGCCTCTAGTAAATATATATAGGGTCTGGTAGTATCTGTTATTCCAAGCATTGACTAGGAGTTTTGGGACATATCCTCCATAGATGCAGGGAAACTACCATAGTGTGAAGAGTATTAGCTTGGGCTGATCTCGCTCAGAGTCCTAGTTTGGCTCTGATTACTCAATTACATTATTTCTATGGGGTTTAGTTTCCTGTCATTTAATGAGGGTGTTGAACTCAAATTCTATTACTGGCTTCTAATTTGTTTCTATATTTCCTGTTGTCTTAATATTTTAAAGGATTCAGGGGAATTATGCATGCTAACATGATAATTAGAACACATTTTTATAACTCCTGTATAACTGGTAGCCTCCTTGAGAATCTTAGTTGAGTGTTGTGAGGTTTCAGGGAGAAAGAGGTGTGGTGTTTTTTTTTGGTGGACCTGTACATTAAAATTGCATGTGAAGTTTATATTCATTTACCCATCGTGTTTACTCACAGGGTCCTACTGGGTATACGCACAGTGGGATACCAGGTTTGCAGATATGCTCTTTTGATGGAGTCGACCATAAAAATTTACAAAGGATTTCAAACAGTGATACAATTAAGTGTCTCAAATAAGAGTTAATTAAATATGAGGAAATTTTATGAAGAAGATAAATGGCAGGAATATTTTCTTAAATATCAAAAACTCTCAATTACTTTTATCATCAGTTACAGAATGACTTTACAAAAATGGAATACTAGCAACATACAATGGTGATAAGGTAGATGTAATTGTGCAAATACGAAAAAATGTCCTTAAAATATTAAGTGAAAAAGAAGAAAATTTAAAAATTATGTATTATAATATTACTTGGATGTTAATTTTTTAAAAGATATATAGGTTTACTCTGAAGATGTTATTTTTATGATTTATTATTAAACTTCTAAGATTTATGTTGTAAAATACAAAGCTACAGTAAACATTCTTATGCAAACATTTTTATGTATTTAGGTGACTTCCCAGAGGTAGAATTGCAAAGTTTAGAAAGTAAGTGTATTTTTCATTTTGAGAAATAATCGTTTAAAATAATAAAAAATCAAATTAAATGATTAATTTTATACTGATAAATCTGGTGAATAGAATCAAATTTATCTTTCCAGATGTCAATCCTATTAATCCAGCCACGCCTCCAGTGACAAGTTTTCTAGGTTTGGTAACTCTTTATCTTATTTATATTCTTAAGACATTCATAAGGTGATGGGTAAAAAAATGATGCCATGTATCAATTTGCATTTCTTTAATTAATCAGTGAAATGAAACTTTTTTGGTCTATATTTATGTTCTAGAAAATATTTTCTTATTTATCAGAACTCATTATAAATTAAATTCTTTTTGAAGTGAAGTGAACATTACTTTCTAGGTTTCTTTTCATTGCCTTATTTTTCATAGCCACTTTTTAAAAAAATTTTTTATTGTCTAAAGTTTTACATATGTCTTCTTTTTCCCCAATTGATCTCCCCACCCCCTGCCCCAGCCATTCCCACCCCAGGCAAGCCCCCACCGCCCCAGTGTCTGTATCGATTGGTTATGTTAATATGCATGCATACAAGTCCTTTGGTTGTTAATAGCCAATATATATACAGTTTGATATATATTGTGTTTTTGTACATTTTCATTGCATAAGTAGCATACAGCTTAATTTGGAGAATTTCAAATATTACAAAAGTATACAGAATAAAAGATAGTTTCCTCTTTTTCTAGTTCATTACCTGAGTTAATCACATAATAGGTTAGGTGTCTTTTCATCTATTTCTATACACCAATATCCTTATATGTGCAATTATACATATTTTGGTATTTTTCTCTTTTTTCTTATCCAGAAATGGCATCATGCTATTTATATTTTTCTAAAACTTGCACATTTTACGCATACTGTCTTAGATTGGGGGTGTGTTTAGATTTATTCCTAATCACCTTCCTGGTGATTACTTTGGTAAATGCCAAATTTTATTTAACTATTTTCCTATCAGTGGTCATTTATATGTGCAGAAGTTTTACATTAAGTTGGATTTATTGATCTTTTCTGCTCCAAGGGCTGTGAGTGTTGTGTTTTTATTGTAAGAGCTATAGGACTTCCCCACGCTCAAATTACAAACACTTCAACCATGTGTTCTGATTGCATTCTTTGCATTAAATTGTTGGCACATCTGAAATTCATTATGGTATATGGACTGATAGGATTCCTTTACACTCCACCCACTCTCATGTTTTGTCTGCTCTCCTACTGTTTGAAGTGCCAGGTTTATCATACATTAAATTCATTAGTGTTCTAGTTCTCTCTGTTCCCTTGAATTCTGCCCATGCCTTTGCCAGTACCAAATCATGTTTTCTCACTGTAGTACTCTATGTTACAATATCTGTCAAAACAGTTTCAGAAATGTTTGGACTCTATGTTCATTTTTGTAGAACAACTTTTATTTTACTTTATTTTATTTTTCATCATTTTAACCACTTACGGGTACATTTAGATGCTATTAAGTACATTCACATTGTTGTGCAACCATTACTACTGTGTCTCCAAAGCTTTTTCATCATCTCAAACTGAAACATTACATCCATTAACCCTCTATTCACCCTCCCCCAGGCCTGATAAGCACTATTTAATATTCTGTCTATGAACTTGACTATTATAGGCACCTCACTGAAGTGGAATCACTTCTGTCTGATTTCACTTAGCAGTGGTTCTTAACCTGGGGGTTGCGACCCCTTTGGGCTCAAATGACCCTTTCACAGGGGTCGCCTAAGACCATCAGAAAACACATATATAATTACATATTGTTTTTGTGATTGATCACTATGCTTTAATTATGTTCAGTATGTAACAATGAAATTGGGGAGCAACATGAGGAACTGTATTAAAGGGTCGTGGCATTAGGAAGGTTGAGAACCACTGGTATAGAGGATTTTTCTGTAAATGGCTTTTATTATGATGCAATTTCCTTTAATTGCAGATGAGATTCTAAATCATTAATTAAGCCTTCCTATGTTTTAATTTTAAGTAGGGTCACATTGAATCCACAGGTTAATTTTATTTTTTTATTGCTCAACATGGACATATAGGTTTCAGATGTGGGTTTCTATGTTACAAGCTCTGTATATTGCACCATGTACCCATCACCCAAAAGTCAAATCTTCTCCTGTCACCTTATATTGGGACCCTCTTCTCCCCCCAGTGGATGGTGCTGAATTGCAAGATTTTTACCTCTTTGCCCTCCCAGTCTTGAACCTCCATGGCTTCTATAAGACAGTACAGCTGTGCTGCTTGGGGGTGGGGTTTGTTTTGCCTTCAGCACAGTAGCAACCCCTGAACTCTTTGGGGGCCCATCCCAAGCAACCCTCTTAGGGTTCAGTCACAGAGGGATACAGGGATTCTACTGCAACAGCTCTTGGTTTACAGATAATATACTCCTGGACCCGACTCCAAGGGCAACAGGAGGCGAGTTTTGGGAGTCCAAGTGGCAGCAGGGCTCTGTGGTTCCGTTTCTTTGTCTGAAACACCATCGCCTGGCCTGACAGTGGGGAGCCGCAGGGCAGAACCCTGTCACAGCTAATTTTAACAAAATACTAATGATAAATTTGTTTGCTCTACCAAGAATATTGTTATGGGAAATATTAAGGGATAGGAAGAAGAATGCTGATGACATATACATTTATAATACTTTATAGTACTTTTAATTTAAAAAAAAACCATGAAGGTAACTTATAAAAGAAAAATAAAATTGTAAGAGGTTTTTGTTTTTTTTTACAAAGGTTTTATTGTCTTTACTTTTTTAACTTCCTTTTTTTTTTCTAGAGCATTCCACCCAAACTAATAAACCACCATCTAAAGGCAATAAGGAATACGGTATTATTTTGACTATTGATGACTCTGCATTATGTGGCCTTAGAGTTCTACATGAAAATAGCATAATTCAATTGTCTATAGTTAGAGAAGGAACAATCTGTCTCAAATGAGTGATAATTGACATTAGTACTTATTTTAATGTTGCAGATACTATGACAAATGTAAGCAGTAGTATGTAGACACATGTACTTAATACAGTTTTTAAAAGATGCCTCAAATTAGGATTCCTATAGGGTGAGGTCACTTTTTCAATTGCTATGTTTATATGTAGGTTAAGATTTATAGAACATAACTTGCTTTTTATATGATAGTGTTATTTTGTGATGGCAATTTATAGATTAATTTCTTCCTATTCAGACCTAAATACTATAAGTTGGGTTTGGTATTTTTTCCAAAAACCTGCTGGGTGCATCACACTTTATTGAAGGCTTCACTAGGGTTCCTCCGACATAGGTTAA
>NW_005873316.1:0-7692 GCF_000147115.1 Myotis lucifugus
TTTTCAATTGGGAGGGAGACACAAGCTCTCACTTGCTCTGAACTCTAGTTCTGGGCGAGACTCTGGGGGACCCAGACACATACGGGGAGAAACTGGACTGTCTGGCATCGGGACAGGAACGGGAGGGCAGCTTTCTTTCAGATGGAGGTGCTCACAGCAGTCATTTTTCCTGCGCCGGGACCTCTCCGGTGCAGGGCTGACTGGCAGCCATTGCTGTTTGCTCCGCCCAGGAGATTCCCTGAAACCCCGCCCCACCCAATTTACAACCCCACCCAAGCTGTGGCAGCAGCTTTTGCATATGAATGGCCTGTCCTTTCTCAGCCTAAAACCTGTCAAACAGGCACCAGCATCAGCATGCCTTGCTACATATCGGGGCCTCATCTGGGCACTTCCAAACCCGATACAAAGAGGAGGAACCTGCAGATCTCTCTGTAGCTCCTGCTGGGTGGCCCCAGGCAGTGGCTGACTTTGCACTTCCTTGGAGATCCAAGAGCCAGTGTACCCAGTGGTCAGTGTGAGACCATACCAGATTACTACTCTTCACATCCATAAGTTAACACTCAAGGGGCTGACTCAGTGAGCACCAAAGCCCCACTGAAGCAAGTCCTGCTGCATAAGCTCTTCCATTGTAGACACAGCTGGTCCTCACAGCCAATTGGCCTGGAGGTCAATTCCTCCCAGTGATACCAATAGCAATCAAGGCTTAACTACAACAAGAATGCACACAGCCCACAAAGGGTTGCACCAAGATGTCTACCTCAGGTGACTGGGGAGGCTGAGCCACTGGGCCCTATAAAACACCTACCACACAAGGCCATTCTATCAATTCAAGGAGACTTACCAGCTACCAAATACAAAGAAACAAACACAGGGAAGCAGCCAAAATGTGGAGACAAAGAAAGATGTCACAAATAAAAGAAATGGATGAAAGCAAAATACTGGATATAGAGTTCAAAACCACAGTTCTAAGGTTACTCAAGAATCTTCTAAAAACCTCCAAGGAACTTAGTGAGACATTCAAGGATCTTAGTGAGAATGCCAAAAAAATGGAAAAGGACCAGTCAGAAATTAAGCATACACTGACTGAAATAAAGAATAATATACAGAGATTCAACAGTAGACTAGAGGATCCCAAGAATCAAATCAAAGATTTGAAGAAGTAAAAACACCCACCCAGAAGAGCAAAAAAAAAAAAAAAAAAAAAAAAAAGAATCCAAAAAATGAATATAATGTAAAGAGCCTCTGGGACAACTTCAAGCATACCAACATCTGAATTATAGGGGTGTCAGAAGAAGAGAGAGAGCAAGATATTGAAAACCTATTTGAAGAAATAATGACAGAAAACTTCCCCTACCTGGTGAAAGAAATAGACTTACAAGTCCAGGAAGTGCAGAGAACCCAAAACAAAAGGAATCCAAAGAGGACCACACCAAGACAAATCATAATTAAAATGCTAAGGGCAAAAGACAAAGAGAGAATTTTAAAAGCAGCAAGAGAAAAACAGTTAGTTACCTACAAGGACGTACCCATACGACTGTCAGCTGATTTCTCAACAGAAACTATGTAGGCCAGAAGGAAGTGGCAAGAAATATTCAAAGTGATAAATACCAAGAACCTACACCCAAGATTACTCTACCCAGCAAAGCTATCATTCAGAATTGAAGGTCAGATAAAGAGCTTCACAGACAAGAAAAAGCTAAAGGAGTTCATCACCACCAAACCAGGATTATATGAAATGCTGAAGGGTATTCTTTAAGAAGAGGAAGAAGAAAAAGGTAAAGATAAAAAATTATGAACAACAAAGTAACAACAAATACATATCTATCAACAAGTGAATCTAAAAATCAAATGAATAAAAAATCTGATGAACAGAACAAACTGGTGAATGTAATAGAATCAGGGGCATGGAAAGGGAGCAGACTTATGATTCTTGGGGGGAAGAGGATATGGGGAGTGCCGGAAGAGATTGGACAAAAATCGTACACCTACAGACGAGGACAGTGGGGGGGGGGGGGCAAGGGCCTAGGGTAGGGTGGGAACCGGGTGGAGGGGAGCTATGGGGGGAAAAAAGAGGAACATCTGTAATAATGTGAACAATAAAGATTTTTTCAAAAAACAACCCCCCCAAAAAAAACTTTAAAAAAAGAAGTTGGTTATTATACTTACTGTCCTAATCTTGTGGTAAAGGTAGTCTTAAGAGTTTGCAAGTACTTCAGATTTACAAAACGGAATGAAAGAGAACATTATAGAGCCATCCTGCTGTGCCTTTAGTGCAATACAATAAAACTCTGAAATCAAGACTTACTTTCAGTGCATTGTTTTAAAGATTACAGATAGCAATTTTATGAACTTGCTTAATCCACAATAAAGACATATTACTGTCAATTAAAATAAGAAGAAGAAATCAACATGGAATTGACTAAATAGTATATAAAAGCAATGGCTACACCACCCTTTAGAGGAGACAGAGCTTCGGCTATGAATCCTGTCTCCGTTACTTGTTACAAGGAAATAAAACTACTTTGCAACAACCGTGTCTTGTTCTTGAATGGAACACCCCAAGTGGCAAACCCCTTGAGTTTGGTAACAAATTTGGTGATTCAGATGGAAGTCTCCTAAGTGACTCGCTCTCCGCCCGGCATGGATGCTTGGTGAAGCAGTCAGCAGTGGCAGCTCATCTGGGGTTTACTTGCTTGCGTCTCCACTGGACAGAGGGTCTGTTCTTTAGGAGACTTCCACTTGGTGCTGACCATGGGAGTGGTTGCCTGGCCCTCCTCGACAGTGAAGTGGAGTGGCCATCTGAACCTGCTTTTTCAGGACTTCAGAAGGGAGGTGGGTAGGTCAGCCCCTGTGGCCACTTTAATTGGTGTTTCTATTCCCATTTTGGTCATGTCCTGGTAAATGATTACATATGGATACATTAAAAAAATATGAAGAGTGGGTTTTTTCCCCCTTTAACTTGAATATTACCCCTGTATATTGTATTGAATGAAAGATTTCCCATGTTTCCATCAGAGTAATATACCTGCTTTAATTCTTAAGCATAAACGAATCCTATATAATAAAAGGCTAATATGCAAATAGACCGAACAGTGGAGCAACCAAACAACCGAACAACCGGTCGCTATGATGTGTGCTGACCACCAGGTAGTTTTGGATCTGGGTCGCTTGGTTTCTGGTTGGTCAGACAGGAACTATCTCCAGGATGCCGGATTAAGGGCCCAAACTATATCTTAGTCTGGAGGGTTGAGGAATGCCTGCAGGACAATCCAAGACATCCTTGAGTGACAACCCCTGGTCTGGTATTCTTTGTGCATTGGCCTTGTTTGTCTTATATGTCAATGTGCCGGCTATGGGAAACTCAAATTTGATCCCTAAATGCAGCTCCTTGGAGTGCATTCTTCAGGGCTGGATAAAAATAGCTGTTTATTTGACTTAAAGAAATCACACCGACAGAAATGAAGAAATATAACAAATGTCAATGGCATGAAACTGCCTGTCTTGTCCCAGGCAGCCTTGCACCAAGCTGGGTTTTGGAGGCATTGTTTTCTAACTGTAGCTTCTTTGCTTCCTCAGGTTTCAGCATTTACTAACCATACACAGCTTCTCCCCTGAAACTCCGCTCTGCTTCCCCCAAGGAATGTACTTTCTGGAGCACCTGCAGCCAGCATGGAAGTCATGATGGGAAATGGGCCTGGCACCCCAACAACCTGAACAACAACGAGGTTCCCATCGGACAGGCGCACCACCTTCACCAAGGAAAACAAGCAAGTGAGCTCATGGTTTCCAGGGGAAGTGATCTGGGACCAGCAAGACTGGGTGTCAAAGGTTTGGCTGTGGGACTCAGGGGCCAGTCTATCTAATGGTGTAAAAATATATGCTTGGGGTTCTATGGGAAGAATTACTAGTTTTATCTATGAGCTGTTTAAATAAGACTCCCACTGCTTCTCTTCAATTTTTCTTCAGTGATTTATAATTTTCTGAGCACAGGACTTTTACATCCTTGGTTAAATTTATTCCTAGGTATTATTCTTTTTGAAGCAATTGTGAATGGGATTGTTTTCGTAGTTTCCCTTTCTGATAGAACACTGCTGGTGTAAAAAAATGCACTGATTTCTGGATATTTATTTTGTATCCTGCTACATTGCCAAATTCGTTTATTAACTAAAGGAGTTTTACTTCCTCCTTCCACATTTGGATGCCTTTTATTTCTTCTTCCTGTCTGTGGCTAGGACTTCCAGTACTGTGTTGAATAAGAATGGTGAAAGCGGACATCCCTGTTTTGTTCCCAAACTTAAGGGACACACTTTTAGGTTTTGCCCATTGATATGATGATGTTGGCTGTGGATTTGTCACATATGGCCTTTATTACATTAAGGTATGTTCCCTCTATTCCCTCTTCGCTGAGAGTTTTTATTATAAATTGGTGCTGAATTTTATAAAATGCTTTCTCTGCATCTATTAATATGATCATGTGGTTTTTAATCCTTCATTTTGTTTATGTGGTGTATCACATTAATTGATTTGCAGATATTGTACCAACCTTGCATCCCCATAAATAGAACATAATATTAAAACCAAGAAAATGACATTGGCACAATCCATAGAGCTTACTCAGAGTTCACCAGTTATACATGCACTGTGTGTGTGTGTGTGTGTGAAGCTCTATGCATTTTTTGTCATGTGCTTTTTTGTACATAAACTATACTCTGTTCTACCATTTTTTAATCCTCACCTAAGGATATGTTTTATTGACTTTAGAGAGAGAGGAAGAAAGAAAGAGAGAGTAAAACATCAATCAGCGGCCTCCCTCACGCACCCCAATGGGCACCAAACACGCGACCCAGGTATGTGCCCTGGCCAGCAACCAAACCAGCAACATTTTGGTGTATGGGATGATGCTCCAACCAACTGAGCCACTTGGCCAAGGCTGTTCTACCAATTTTAAATATGAAGTCAGATTATGAGAATGAATAAAATGACTTCCTTCAATAAAACAATATCTACCAACAATTACGTGCATGACCAGTTTTCCATATTTACTTGTAATTAAGAAAGAAAAGGAAGAAATCCTACAAACCTCAGCTCTTGGGAGCACTAGTCCATGCCACATGCCTTTATAGGAATATTTTCTGGAGCTGATGATAGGCATGAAACAGGAGAACCTGATTTATTGATAATTATGGCAGCAACAGTCTCTCATGTCAGAAAACTCTATCGGTAAAAGGAAGGTGATCTTACCTTGCCTTCATATTTAGTCTTGTCATCTTCCTTTACCAGGGAGTCCAAATCTGTCTCTGCATAAGGTTCCTCAGATGTTTTCTGAAGAGGAGCTAAAGGGACAGAGAAAACTGACCATTAATTTGGTGATTTGGCTTATTAATAACTCAGCACTTAGCCTGAACAAGCAGCTGGACTGTGTTGAGGCAATTGATAAGCAAAGCTAAACTGAGTTGCTGTGATGGTTTCTGGGGTGGTAGGTAAACGTGGAGATGAAGGAGAGATGCAAACGTGGAATAGAGTCCTTGACTCCAGGCACTTGACATTGATCTGAAGAGACAAAGTCACATCCAACACCACTCGAAACATCCAACCACAACAAATCAGTAAATGATGTGATGTGGTAAAAACCATAGCTTCCACCATTCCTATTTGTAAGGCCAGCTAAAGTATTACTTTCTTTATGAAATCTTCCTTGACTTTCAAACTTCACAAACTCCTTTATGCACTGCTGCTTGAGCATTTACATTTGTACTGTATTTGATGTTATTTTTGGATTTGAAGAGCTGATTCAAGTCTAGGTATCACATACTACTGAATATATTTTGCCATTATACAGGTAATTAATTTGTGCTTATTATAGAAAATTTGAATTATACTAAAATTGTACTATTCTTGACCACTACCACTTGGTATATTTCCTTATAATCTTCTTTGAAATGCTCTTGCTCTCTCTCTTTACACACACACACACACACACACACACTCACACTATGATTTTATGAGGGGATGTCCATGCATGCCTTAGCCAGAAGGAGTTGTTGCTAATGTGATGATCTAGCAGTTGGATTCCAGAAAAGATGGAATCACATTTATTAGTGGATAATTTGACTGTGGGTAGAACCAGTGGCTGAGTCAAGGAGGGAATTGGGCTTCCTTGCTCTTGCTTTCTTCTCTCTGTCACTCTATTTCCCTCTCCCCTTCTCACAGCTTCTCAGACATCTGGGAGATAACTTTTTTTCAGGCTCCATGGTCACTGGCAGTAAGATTGGAACTTACTGAGAGAGCTGCACTGGGGGTGATGGCTACAAGGCTAATATGTAAGTGGTACTTTCGTTCTTATTTGTCAGCATCACTACCTTGTACCTATAGTTCCCTTGAGAAACTCAGAGGATACAGGTGATTAACCTGGGACAGGATTTGAGCATTTCTAGGTCCCATGGCCAGAATGCCATCCATCTAACGTCACAGTTATATCATCCTGATTCTTATCTCTGGTGGCCTAGATGGAGATTGACCATCTAACTTTCAGAAGCCCTTTGCTACCCTCCGGTTCTGTGAGCCAACTGGAAGCAGCTTGGCCTTGCAACTGGAAGCAGCTTGGCCTTGCTATGGGTTTTTCATGGAGGTCATATTGAAATATGGAGTGAAGTACATGTTTGCTGTCCCAGGTTATATGACCACTGAAGCTACTCTACAACAATGGGCAATCCTCTGGGCTCCTCCTTTACTTTCTTCAGGATCTCTGTAAGCTGAGAGATTCCAGGTATGACAACTGGATGCTAGAAATGCATTCACTATCATTGGCAAAACCCATGACTGAGAAGTGCCTGCTCTTAACACTATTAAGTACAGTGACAAAATTAGAGGCAGGGATGTGGGAGCCATACTGCCATCATTTAAGTCTTGTTCTTTCATCTATGAGATACACATTATGGAGGAATCTTTGTGCCTTAGCTTCTTCAACCAGAAAGTAGGGGATAATGAGAAAGCCTATTGGATCAAGTCATAATGAATTAATATGTACAGTGTGTAGATCATGGTAAGCACTCAGTACATTTTAGCTATTATCATAGCTACATGGCATTAACAATATTTTTCCACATTCCTTGTTTAATTTCAGAGAGGTTAAATGTGGTACCCAAGACAACCAGCTAACAAGAGTCAGACCTGGCCTTTCAGCTCCCATCGCTAAGCTCCCTGCTATGTTCCTTACACTGTGAAATGAGTTTATCTTGGCACAGACTCAGTTGCTAAGGAATCGGACAAATGTGTTTGAAAATCCTGTGAGTGACCTGCCTGGGTAGAGTCCACGCTCAGTAGTTACTCTCCAAAACAAAAGCAGAGGATTGTTCTGCAGAAGGAGCGCGTCGCTGGACCAAGGTCAGTGGTACCCGTTCAGACATGATGAATCTCTATTTACCTGAGCAGGGTCATTACCTATTTTGAAATCATGTATTTGAAAAGCTGAGAACTAATCCATCATTCCTGCTTTGTTTATTTATAACAACACATATCCCTTAAAATAAGGAGAGAGGCAAAGTGGTGGAAGCTAAGTTATTCACCTCTAATAATTTAGAAGTAAACATAATTTACTTTTGGCAAAGAGCCCTAGATGAGAGATCAGGAGAAGCAAGTCCTGTTTCCAGCCATCCAAGAGGGATGTCTCCATGGGTGCCAGTGTTTGTGTGT
>NW_005873316.1:7792-10842 GCF_000147115.1 Myotis lucifugus
GAAAATCCAGGAAAGAAATGCACTAAACTATTTACAAGGCTTACTTCTAAAAAACTGGAATATATAAGAGACAGTTGTACTAAATGGAGAAATTATCAAAGGATCCCATAATTTTCAGGTAACTAACAAATGAAAGAATTAGTTGCAAATAATGCTGCACAACAAAGAAAATGCTAAAAGAATTTTTTCATCTTGAAGTGAAATGACACAAGATGGTAATTCAGTTAAAGGAATAAAGAACACTGAAAATGGTGACTAGGATGGTAAATATAAAATAATATATATATATTTTCCTTTCTCCTAATTTCTTTAAAAGATACATGATTGCTTATAGCAAAAATTTATAACACAATATTGGGGGATTTAACATATGTAGATGCAAGATTTATGATAAGAATAGCACAGAGGGTGGGTGGGAGGTGTGTGAAACTATACTGCTGCAAATTTCCTATATTTTACTAAAACATTAACTCAAAGTAGATTGACACAAATTAAGGATGCATATGATAATACCTAAGAGAAGCATCTGGGGAAAAACAGTGCAAAGATGTATGTATGCTAAAAAGTCAATAGAAGGATTAAAAAGGAAGACTACAAGAATTTGCTAACCCAAAAGTAAGTAGGAAAAGAGGAAGAGAGAAATAAATAAAACATGAGACAAGTAAACCACAAATAATAAAATAGTAGCTCTAAATCCAACTGTGTCCTTAATTACATTGTATATAAATAGACTAAACACTCCAATTAGAAGGCAGAGGTTAACAGAATGTATTAAAAAAAAAAAAAAAAAAGCAAGATCCAACTATATGCTGCCTACAAGAAGTATACTTTAAAAAGAAAAACAAATAGAAGAATGGAAAAAGTGTCTCATGCAAACACTAAGCATAAGAAAGCTGGGATGGTTGTATTAATATAGACTTTAAGACAAATAGCTTTACTAAAGATAAGGAAGAAAGGAGAGACATTTTATAATTATAAAAGGGCCAGTACATCAGGAAGATAAAACAACTATGAATGTGCATTTTCTTTTTTTTTCTTTTTTAAAATATATTTTATTGATTTTTTTACAGAGAGGAAAGGAGAGGGACAGAGAGTTAGAAACATCGATGAGAGAAACATCGATCAGCTGCCTCCTGCACATTCCCTACTGGGTATGTGCCCGCAACCAAGGTACATGCCCTTGACCGAAATCCAACCTGGGACCCTTGAGTCCATAGGCCAACGCTCTATCCACTGAGCCAAACTGGTTAGGGCTGAATGTGCATTTTCTTAATAACGGCATTTCAAAATAATGAAGCAACAAATGACATATGCATCATTTCCAAGAGTGGTTTCTCCCAGAATGTATGATTGTTTAACACTTCAAAATAATCACTGTAATTCACCATATTAACAAAAAGGGAGGAAATCATATACTCATCTCAATATAGAGCACCAAAAAAAGCATCTGAAAAATCTGACAATCATTCATGATGAAAACTTTCATCAAACTAAAAATGGAAAGGAATGTCCTCAACCTGATAAAAAGGTATCTATAAAAAACCTACTAACATCATACTTTAAGTGAAACATGAATTCTTTCCCTTAATATTAGGAAAATGCAGCAATGGCTGCTCTTACCACTTCTATTCAACATTGTACTGGAGGTGGGGGGGGGGAGTCATAGAGATTGAAATAGAAGAAGTAAAATTGTCTCTTTCATAGATGATTGTATTTTCATTTAGAAATATATTCCTATTAAGAGTTATATATGGTAATTCTGTTTACTATAGGGTTAAAAAAACATTAAATTCATAAGATCTTTTCATTACAAACTACTATGTTGCCAAGAGAAATTAAAGAGGACCTAAATAAATAGAGAATTATATAATATTTATGAAATTGGAAGACTCAATATTGGTATAATAACAGTTCTCCCCAAAGTGATCTATATAGTTAGTGCAATCTCAATCATAATCCCAGCAGAAATCAAAAGGGGATTCTAAAATGTATATGGAAATGAAAAGATCCTAAAATAGCTTAAAAAATCTTGAAAAAGAACAAAGTTGGAAGACCTACACTACCTGATCTCAAGGTTTAGTAATAAACTATAGTAATCAAGACCATGTGGAAGAATAAACTCAAAATGGATAAAAGACTTATCTGTAAGCCACAGAACCATAAAAATCCTAGAAGAAAGCATAGACAGTAAAATCTCAGACATCTCTCATAGCGATATCTTTGTTGACATAACTCCTTGGGCAAGGGAAACAAAGGAAAAAATAAGCAAATGGGATTACATCAAACTAAAAAGGGTTTGCACAGCAAAAGAAACCATCAACAAAATGAAGACAATGCACTGAATGAGAGAGCATATTCGTCAATGATACATCTGATAAGGGGTTAATTTCCAAAATATATAAACAACTTATACAACTCCACACCAGGAAGACAAAACAACTCAATTTAAAAAATGGCAAAGGACCTGAATAAACACTTCTCCAAAGAGGACTTACAGATGGCCAATAGACATGTGAAAAAATGCTCAATGTCACTAATAATCAGAGATATGCAAATTAAAACCATGATTAGATATCACCTTACACCTGTCAGAATGGCTATCACCAATAAGTCAACAAACAAGTCTTGGTGAAGATGTAGAGAAAAGGGAACTCTAACATACTGCTGGTAGGAATGCAGATTGGTGCAGCCAATGTGGAAAACAGTATGGAGTTACCACAAAATATTAGATAGAAATGCCTATGAACCAGTGATCCCACTTCTGGGAAAATATCCTTAGAAACCCAAAGCACAAGTGCATCCCTATGTTCATTGCAGCATTATTTACAACTAGAGGCCTGGTGCACAAAAATTTGTGCACTGGGGGGGGGGGGGGTCCCTCAGCCCAGCCTGTGCCCTCTCGCAGTCTGGGGACCCCTCGGGAGATAATGACCTGCTGGCTTAGGCTTGCTCCCTGGTGGCAGAGGCAGGCCCAATCCCTAGGTGCAGCCCCTGGTCGGCCTCAGAGCAGGGCCGATTGGGGGAGTTGGGGCCTTGCCCCCTTGTCATGC
>NW_005873316.1:11978-14578 GCF_000147115.1 Myotis lucifugus
AGAGCAGGGCGATCAGGGGGTTGGGGCGCCTTCCCCTGTCACGAACAGAGCAGGGAAGATAGGGAGGTTGTGACCCCGCCCCCTGTCACACACAGAGTCGCAGGGAAATCAGGGCTTTTGGTGCCCGCCCCTGTCATGCTGATCCCAGTGCCGGGAGGATCGCAGCTCCGCTGATCCCGGTGCTGGGAGGCATATTACCCTTTTACTATATAGGATAGAGGCCTGGTGCACGGGTGGGGGCCAGCTGGTTTGCCCTGAAGGGTGTCCTGGATCAGGGTGGGGGTCCCCACTTGGGGTGCCTGGCCAGCCTGAAGGAGGGAATGATGGCTGTTTACAGCTGGTCACACCCCCTTCAGGGTGGGGGTCCCCACTGGGGTGCCTGGCCAGTCTGGGTGAGGGGCTGAGGGCTGTTTTCAGGCTAGCGGGTGACTGAAGCTCCCAATCGCTCCTTTTTTTCTTTTTCTTTTTTTTATTCTGGACCAGCTTTAGCTCTGAGGCTTGGCTCCAGCTCTGAGGCCTCGGCTGCTAAAAGCAGGTATCTGGTTTGTTTGGGTTCTATAATCGAAACACTGTTTCAACTCCAGCTCTGAGATCCCGGCTGGCTGAAAGTAGGTTTCTGGGGTTTTGTTTAGCTTCTATATTTGTAACAGTGTTTCAAACTGCAAGCTCAGAGACCGGCAGCAGCAGGCGGGGAACGTTGGCTTCCTCCGTCACTGAAGCAAGCAAGCCTCATGTTCGCTTCAAGCTGCCTGCTGCCAGCCGCCATCTTGGCTGGCAGTTAATTTGCATATTGCCCTGATTAGCCAATGGGAAGGGTAGCAGAGGTACGGCTAATTACCATGTTTCTCTTTTATTAGATAGGATAGCCAAGATCTGGAAATAGCCCAAGTACTCATCAGCAGATGAGTGAATAAAAAAAAACCTGTGGCAGGAGAAACCAAGATGGCGGCATAGGTAAACACCTGAAATTCCTGCCTTGCACAACCACTTCAAAACTACAACTAAAAGACAAAACAGACATCATCCAGAACCACAGGAAGGCTGGCTGAGTGGAAATTCTACAACTAGAAGGAAAGAGAAAAGCACACTGAGACTCAGAGGAGGTGCGGAAGTAAAGTGCAGAGGCACGGAGGCGCGAGTGTGTGGAAAGGGCTGGCAATGGAGTGTCTTTTTCAATCAGGAGGGAGTCACAAGCTCCCGAATGCTCTGAACTCCAGTTCTGGGCTAGTCTCTTGGGACCCAGGACTCATATGGGAAGAAACTGAACTGTCTGGCATCAGGCAGAACTTGAGGGCAGCTTTCTCTCAGAGGTGCTTGCAGCGATTACCGGGACACTGAGACCCGGGGGCCTCTTAGGGCAGGGCTGAGGATCAGCCATAGCTGTTTGCTCCGTCCTGTTGATTCCCTGAGACCCCGCCCCACCCAAGCTGCTAGCAGTGGCTTTTGCATATGAATGGCCTGGCCCTTTGAGATCTAAAATTACCTAACAAACTGCAGCTGGGTCAGAGAGACCCAGAACATCCAAAAGAAGGCCCAAGGCCCCACAGCAGCTTGCATTGCTTCACAGCTGGGCCTCATTGGGCACCTCCAAACCCCAAACAAGGAAGAGGAATCTGCAGATATCTCTGTAGCTCCTGCTGGGTAGCCTCAGGCAGAGGCTAAATTAGCACCTCCATAGAGATTCAAGAGCGGTGTACCCAGTGGTCAGATTGGGACCATCCAGATTACAACTCCTCACATCCATAAGAGACACACTCAGGGGGCAGACTCAGTGAGCACCAAAGCCCCACTGAAGCAAGTCTTGCCCCATAAGGGTGTCTTCAGCACAGAAGTTCTCCCACTGTAGACACAGCTGATTCACAGACAATTGGCCTGGAGGTCAATTCCTCCCAGTGATACCAACAACAATCAAGGCTTAACTACAACAAGACTGTGCACAAAGCCCACAAGGGGGTGCACCAAGAGTGTCCACCTCAGGTAATTGGGGAGGCTAAGCCACTGGGCCCTATAGGACACCTCACACAGAAAGCCACTCTATCAACACAGGGAAGCATAAAAAATGCGGAGACAAAGAAACAAGTCACAAATGACAGAAATGGAGGAAAGCAAACTACTGGATATAGAGTTCAAAACCACACTTTTAAGGTTTTTCAAGAATTTTCTAGCAACTGCCGATAAATTTAGTGAGATCCTCGAGGATATGAAAAAGGACCAACTAGAAATTAAGCATACACTGACTGAAATAAAGAATATTATACAGAGTTCCAACAGCAGAATAGAGGATCGCAAGAATCAAGTCAAAGATTTAAAATACAAAAAAGCAAAAAACACCTAACTGGGAAAGCAAAAAGAAAAAAGAATCCAAAAATATCAAGATAGTGTAAGGAGCCTCTGGGACAACTTCAAGCATACCAGCATCCGAATTATAGGGGTGCCAGAAGAAGAGAGAGAGCAAGATATTGAAAAACTATTTGAAGACATAATGACAGAAAAGTTCCCCTACCTGGTGAAAGAAATAGACTTACAAGTCCAGGAAGTGCAGACAACCCCAAACAAAAGGAATCAAAGAGTACCACACCAAGACACATCATAATTAAAAT
>NW_005873316.1:15993-28547 GCF_000147115.1 Myotis lucifugus
GACTGACAACTGTCAGAGATGAATAGGGTTGAGGGATTGGATGAAAGAAAGTGAAGGGGTTAACCATAGACACAGACAACAGTGTGGTGATAGCCAGAGGCTAGGTGGAGGTGGGCAACGTTGGGGGGAATTGGGAGGGAAAGAGACTTTGCTTGCGGCAATAGGCACACGATGCAATGTGCAAACGATGTTTTATTGAATTGTACACTTGGGACCTGTATGGTTTTGCGAACCCCAATATATTAAATTTAAAAAAAAACTTATGTGGCATTATAATAAGGACTTATCTATTTTTTTAATCTTTTCAAAGAACCAACTGTACCACTCCATTGCTAATAGAATCTGGTGGGACTTTTAAAGGTCCTTATGAAGTCTATTTTATGCAGATGTTACTTGCACATTTTTATTATTCCTCTGCTAGACTATGAGCTTCTCCTTGCATCTAAGCACTTAGTTTTATCAAACTTTATAAGTTCCTCAATGCCTGTAGTATTTTATATCTGTGGTTTATTTTAAATACTATCTGTCAAATCAACAACCACTGTTCATCTTAAATAACCACAATGTCTACCCTCATGAAACAACGCCACAAAGCTTCCTTCCCCAAACAACCTACCCATGGCAGAAGGCTGGCTGGTTTTTGGTGACACCCATTTTGGGGAGGACTCAGGATGGGGGGCCACAGGTTGCACTGGACGAGTCTGTCTGGCTGCCAGTTTCATCAGACTCACTTGCCTCTTGTGAAAAATTTCCTGTACGTCTCCCAGCTTCTGTAGGACTTTCTGGGTGTTGGCCTGCAGGAACAAAAGCAAATCATGAGATTGCTCTGCACTGAGCCTGAGGACATGACTCATTTCCTTTCACCCATCTCCCCCTTTCCCCACGCCCAACCTCCCTCATAGGCAAGTCATCCATGTCTCACCTTGCACCAGAATGTGCTTCTAGGATTCTAGGAGTCTGAATCTCCCATGGATTGGCAACGACTGTGTTTCACTACTGCATCTCCAGAGCAGAGTAGTACTTGCTAAATATATGGTGAGTGGATAAATGTTCACTCAGCCCTGTCCATTAATGTAGAAAAGGGTGCCATGGGCCATGGACGAAGGGCATTAGGACAACTTACAGAACAGGGGAATTTAAAAATAAAGAATATACCCTGAATAAAGGCCTTGATGGATAAAAGAGTTTAAGTGTTCTGGGGGAAAGAATTGGGTAAGTTCTGAAACAGCATCAAGAAAACCACAAGCACCTGTAATAAAAAAACACACACAACAGCCCAGCTGTTATGGCTCAGTGGTTGAGCATCAACCTATGAATCAGGAAGTCACAGCTCGATTCCCAGTCGGGGCACATGCCCGGGTTGTGCACTACATCCCCAGTAGGCGAAGTGCAGGAGGTAGCCGATGGATGTTTCTCTCTCATCATTGATGTTTTTTCTATTGCTCTCCCTCTCTCTTCCTCTCTGAAATCAATAAAGAATCCTATATAATAAAAGGCTAATATGCAAATTGACCAAACGGCAGAACAACCAGTTGCTATGACGCACACTGACCACCAGGGGGAAGATTCTCAAGGCAGGAGCTGCCCCCTGGTGGTCAGTGTGCTACCATAGGGGGAGCGTCACTCAGCCAGAAGCCCTGAGCCTGGCTCACAAATGGCGAGCACAGTGGCGGTGGTGGGAGCCTCTCCCGCCTCTGTGTCAGCATTAAGGATGTACGACTGCCAGCTTAGGCCCCAGTCGGACATCCCTCAAGGGCTCCTGGACTGCGAGAGGGCACAGGCTGGGCTGAGGGACACCCCCCTAAGTGCATGAATTTCGTGCACTGGGCCTCTAGTATATATATTTAAAAACCCACACAACACATTTAAGTGTTATTCAGTGTGACTCCTTCTCTCTATATAAGTAGGAAAGAAAGAAACTGAAGAAATACCAGGGGAGAGATGAAACTCACAGACATTTCCAAAACTGACTACATGCTCTAAAGCAGGGACTCGGGAAATAAGAAACAAGACCCAAATGTCTTTGAGTTTCACCAAGGCCTGAATTCAGCTGAATGTTTCTTTTGGCCTCACTTGCAGCATGACATCCCTCTAGCTCTGGTGGATCAAGGAAAGTGGGTACCTTTTCTTTGTCCTGCTGACTCTGACATCTGTCTCGTGGATGATTTTAACCATCACAAAAGGGACCCAGAATTAGAAGAGTTATGCAGGGTGCTTTGAGGATGCCTAATTCTGAAAGTACAAGCTCAGCACACACCCACGGAGGTTGCCACATTTTGCAACTAAACAAGTAAATCTGTCTTTTTTTTTTATGCTGGGCCATCTTCTGAGGGAAGGAGCCAGTATCTTAGAGGCAGGCCAGGAGTGTCAGTTATAGAAAAACTGTTCCGCCCTGTCAACGCTGACCTCTGCATCAAGAGCTGGGGCTTGTCTCACTCTTGGGTGGGCCCGAGTGCAGACCTGCACTGTCTATCTAGTAACCACTAGCCTATGAGGCTCTTCAGCACCTGAAATGTGTCTGGTGTGAACTGAGCTGTGGGAAATACACACTGGATTTTGAAGACTTCTCATGCAAAAAGAATATAAAATATCTCACTCATTTTTTGTATCAATTGTATGTTGAAAGGATGTTTCAGATATAGGTTAAATAAAACATTATTAAATTTGATTTCACTTGTTTCTTTTCACTTCTTAAAATGTGACTACTAGAAAATCTCATTAGCTCACATATGTGACTTGCACTATATTTCTTTTTATAAATATTTTTTTTATTGATTTTTAGAGACAGAGGAAGGGAGAGAAATAGAAACTTTGATGAGAAAGAAACATCATTGATTGGCTGCTTCCTGAACGCCCCCTACTGGGGATCGAGCCCAGAACCTGGCATGTGCCCTAACGGGGAATTGAAACTCTTGGTTCCTGGGCTGATGCTCAACCACTGAGCTACACCAGCCAGGCTGCACTATATTTCTATTGGACAGGTTGGTTAGACTAGGGTTTGGCAAACTTTTCGGTAAAGGTCCAAACAGTAAAACTCTTCAGGCTTTGCAGGCCATCTGGTCCCTGAGGTAACTCCTGTACTTGGCTGTTGCTGCATAAAAGCAGTCATAGAGCATAGAGAATACAGAAACGAATGAGTGTGGCTGTGTTCTGATCGAACTTGACATACAAAAGTAGATGGCAAGCCCCTCTGGCCCACAGGCTATACTTTGCTGACCCCTGGACTAGATTAAGCTCAGAGTCTGTGATGAAAGAGTCTCTTCAGAGAATGTGCCCCTGGCCTCAGGAAGCACAGCTGAACAACGCACCGGAGGTTCTGAGAACACAGCTATGAGTCCAAGTCCCAAAAGAAGCCAAATTCCCTTACGTCAGGGTGATGGCAATGTCAGTTTGATGGTGATCAGCCACTACTACCTGCCCTGGTGGCCCAGTGATGAGTTTGAGGAAACTGAGACTTGGGTGTTAACTGCTGCAGAAAGAGAACATCTGACTGGATGGATGACTGTCAAATTGATGATGTACGCTGTGCATCCCTGGTGTGAGGTCAGTGCCACATGCTAGACCCCAACGACTCACCATGTGGACCGGACAGGACTCGAATCATCTTTGCTCTTTTGGATCTATCCCTTAAAGACCCCAGAGTGAACCCTGCAAATGGTTCACTGAATTAAACTGAGGCATTCAGAAGAGACCCTAAATTCCTAAGCTCAAACCAGGGGGAGGTTGGTACAAGATTAACAACTGCATTTCCCCCTTTTCTCCTATTTTTACTTGCAAGTCCACTCTCCATACCACAATCTGAATTATCTTTTTCCTTTTTTTTTTTCAGAATTATCTTTCTGAAAGCTAAATCTGATCATGTAATTCACCTGTTCAAAAGCCCTGCAGTGACACCTCACGCCTCATCCTGCAGCACCAGGCTCTTCATACTTGATCCTGACCACTGCCTCCCTTGTGTTACCTCTGTCCCTCCATTTTATATGCTCTTGGACCTAGGAGCATTGCTGGGGAAACGTTTATCTTCCACTCCACTGTCAGCACCGTGACTGCGGGCTCTGTACTGGACTGTATTCTCAGAATAAAGCACAAACTGGGTACCAATAAACATTTGAAGAACTGAATTTTGCAATTTGCTACTGAGATTGTGTCATTCTTTTTTTTTTTTTTTTTTTTACATACCACCTTGTGGGAAAATTCCTCAGGTGATTTTTGATATGAATTACATTATAAATGTTAAGATAATGGTCAAAATTCTTAAGGCATCTAGCAGATATTAAAATTTCTTTTTAAGTTACAATATTTATGAAGGACTATTGACAATATAAATATATCTGTTAACTTTAGGTACCCATTTACTAAGAAACAGGCTCACCAACTTATCTCAAACATAAAAAAACCCCAGATTCAGATCTTGATAGAATACATCGTATCAAAATGTTTGTTAGTGCACTTTAAAATCACTCTGCCATCTTTAAACATTAGCTTTGAATTATACCCATCCATGTTTACTTACTTTAGACAATTAGATAACTACTGTTTTAGCCTTTTGAATTTATAAGGGGGGGAAAAACCCTTCTAACGCATCTTTCTCCAGTATATCAAACAGATTTCCAATTAAAAAATGTTCCCTTTAAAGACATGCTATGGTAATGCACTTTCTAGTACTACATACCTTGTACTAGTACAAAGAAAAATAGGCAAGAGAGGTGTGGCAAGAGAAACCTTTGTTGGCTCTAAACTGGGTTAAGTTCTGAAATGTGGAGATGATCTATGACATTTATAATGGACACCTGTATGTTCTTGCTGTGTAAATAAAATTGCTGGTATGAAATGACATTAAAGTTTATCAATAAATGAATTCTTCCTCACTTTACTCCCAGAAAAAGGTTTAGATAAACTCTAGCTTTTTAACTTACAAATCTAATACAGTGTATATTGTATCAAAGTTTTGACTTTCTTACTAGATTCTAACAATTCACTGAAGTATTATTACATCTCCATTTTTGCATATAAAGACAGTGACTTTCTCTAAGTAATCCAGGTAGCAAATGGCTAGAACTTGAACATTAAAGCCACTCTTTGCTGCCTGTAAGGTTTTCTAGAGTAAATTTGGTTATGAACCATTCTGTATGTTTGTGCCTTTCACTTGATCCTCAGGGAAATGGATTTGTCATATGTGGAAATTTAAGTTCTGGAGATTTAATTTGCCTAAACTATGTAGAGCTTAACTAAGTCTTGATAGGAAATCCTTTAAATTTGACCTGAAAACTTCCCTTACCCGAGTATCTTTTGATATTCTCATATAATTGGATAGTTGGTATAACATAATATTTGCCTATTTTACTTCTTTGGTTACTTAAGTTTTCAGTTTATCTCAAGTTGTAATCTGGTGGGGGACAGAAGTTGAAACTTAAAACTAATGTAAAAGTTTTTAAATTTATAAAATATTGCTACATTTAGTTTGACAAAATAAGGTGGTGAGTAAATTTAGTTCCACTGAAACACAGGTAAGGGAATGGAAAATAATTAGAAACTTTCTGAAAAGTCAAGTACTGAATTTTAATCTTTTCTAAGAACTGTATTTGGTTCCTAAACAACAACAAAAATCAGTTTCCAGTACTAGATTTCTAATGTGGATGCTAGAGGCACTGCTGGTTTTAATACAGACATTAGCGAGATCAGTGAGATATATATACTTGATATAAAAGTATCTGCAATTCCTTAGGTTACCTCTTTTTCATTGTTCCTCATGTCCAAAAAGGAGAGCAAGATAGGACTGGAAAGACAGCATTTAGTTTTTTCATAAAGTATAATTTTTAAAACATACTAACTCTGGAAACCATGGTTTTCTATGGTAGTCCTTAATGTTTAAGGATCAAGAAATAAAATCCCATCATTTAGACAAACAACTTATTAACCAACCTATATAAATAATGAAATTACTCACACTGTGAGGCCTAGAGTATATACTCCATTCTCTGCTGATTGGCGTAAGTGAAGGAATGTTAAGTTCTGGAGCCAACCTTTCGTATATCTTGAGAATGAATGGCGGTAAGTTTGAATCATCAGAAGGATTTTTCATCATAGTTGAAGCCATTTTATAATGTAGAAATTCCTTTTTCCTATTTTAAGTAATGAAAGTCCATTCTTAAGAATATGTTGTCCAACAACCAAAACACTCTCTGGATTTGTTACTTGTCTGTGATTTATACTGACTCCGCCTTCTGTTATCATCCGATACCCCCGGGGACCATCTGGAATGGCATTTGCTTTGCGGCACGTATCTAGGACGCTTGTTCCAGGGTCAAGAACTAATTCAGAAAATGAAGCTTCTTTAAACAACTCTTTTAACTCTTCATCAGACATGACCTCCAGTGCATCTACGCTACTGTGATAAAGGGCTTGTGTACACCTTTTAGCAGAATCCAGCCCTTCTTGCCCATGAACCAGCTTCGTGACTTCTGCAGCAAGTCGTTTCTGAGGACCCCGCTTTTCTGGCTCTTTGACGTGCAGCTGCATTATGTGGTCAATCTCTGGAAGGGGCAGAAAAGTGAAGAGTCTCAGGTACCTTTCTACCGCATCATCTGGCTGCCTGACAAAGAACTGATACAGTTCAAATGGAGATGTCTTATCCCTGCTCAGCCACACAGCATTGCCAGCAGACTTTCCCAGTTTTGCTCCAGTTGTACTTGTAATCAGAGGAAGAGTGATTCCAAATACGTCTTCTCCAGTCAACTTGTTGATGAACTCGTATCCCGACGTGATATTGCCCAGCTGATCAGATCCGCCCAGCTGCACCCGGCATCCGTAACGCTGAAACAAGTAGTAGAAATCGTAGGCCTGGAGCACCTGGTACAGGAACTCGGCCAAGCTCATGCCCTCGGGGCTCTTGAGCCGGGTCTGGACGCTCAGCCGGCTCAGCAGCGTGCCCATGCGGAAGTGGCCGCCCACCGCCGCCAGGAAGTCCACCAGGTGCTGCTCCTGGTACCAGGCCGAGTTGTCCAGCACCGTGAAGCTGCCCCAGGCCCGCCCATTGGAGAAGAGCTCAGATTGTGTCATTCTTTACACGGGGCGCTGAGAGCGAATGAGGGAGAAGAATCAAAACAGCGGCACTAAGGGGGCAGCTCAGTCGCCATGTCCTAGGGAAATGCCTCGAGGAGCCTCAGACAGAGACAGATGGCTGCTACAAGAACAGCAGTGTAATGGCTGATGTTGTGTTGATAATCGTTATGTCTGAAATGTAACAGATTCAACCTTTTAGACTTAGAGTACCAGCTTTTTAGAAACAAATTTTATTTTTTAGAATAGTTTCAGATTTACAGAAAAATTGCAAAATAGTATAAAGAGTTCCCATATACTCCACGGTCACTTTCCACTATTATTAACAGCTTACATTACTATGGTACATTTGTTATAATTAATCAATCAATACTGATCCATTATTCTGATTTTAAAAAAAATTATTAAATAAAGTACATACTTTATTAAAGTACAAAATTATTAAATAAGGTACATTACTATTAAATAAAGTACATACTTTATTTAGGTTTCCTTGCTGTTTACCTAACGTGCCTTTTTCTCCCCCAGGGTCCCATCAAGATACCATATTACATTTAGTTGTCATGACTTCCGCTCCTCTTGGCTGTGACCAGTTCTCAGCCTTTCCTGGTTTTTGATGACCTTGACGCTTTGAGGAGTATTGGTCAGGTATTTTGTAGACTGTCCCTCGGTTGATATTTCTCTGATGTTTTTCTCATGATTAAATTGAAGTTACGTTTTTTGGGGGGAGAAGACATAGACGTGCCATTTTTATCACATCACATCATACCATGTGCATGACTTAATACTGTTGATGTTGACCTTGATCACCTGGCTGGGGTAGTGTATTAGTTTTCTCCGCTGTGAAGTCATTCTTCCATCTCTCCCTTCCCATACTGTACCCTTTGGAAGAAAGTCACTATGTGTAGCCCCCACTTAAGGAGGGGAAGTCTTGCTCCACCTCCACGAGGGAGGGCTAAGTATCTACATAAATAATTTGGAATTCTTCTGCACGTGAGATTAGTTTCCTCTCCCCTCTCTATTTATGTATGTATTCCACCACTTATTTATATCAGCATGGAGTCATGGAGATCTATTTTATACTTTGGGTTGTAATCCAATACTACTCTATTAATTCTGTTGCTCAGATGGTTCCAGCTTTGGCCATGGGGAGCTCTTTCGATTGCCTCCTATGTCCCATCACTGTGGTTTGTTTTGCTTTTTAGCAATTCCTGACTTTTTGACATTCTACTTGGTAAGATGTTCCAAGATCACCTTGTATATTTCCTGCCCCAGTCCTAGAATCAGTCATATCTCCAAGGAGCCTGGGTCTCTTTTCTTGGAGAATAGTATTAGAAACCAAGCTCTGGGGGCTAGGTGTGCTCATTGATATTGGTGTCTCATTGTTCCTAGGCCTTCTCTGCTACCCAAGTAAAGAGAACCATGTGTCTACACCAACCTGTGTATATACATATATCTTGGAATATTTTTATATGTGTAAAGTACCAGTTTTGACAACAAAGTCATTACCCCTCAGTGGATAAAACATTCTCTGACACATAGTATTTTTAATCTTATAACCTAGAATTTTACTTCAAACTAAAAGAATAGATAGGCTTTGGGGATATTTTGGTCTGTTTCATTCTTTTTAAAAATTATATATTTTTATTGATTTCAGAGAGGAAGGGAGAGGGAGAGAGAGATAGAAACATCAATGATGAGAAAAATCATTGATTGGCTGCCTCCTGCAGATCCCCCAGAGGATCCAGCATGCGACCCAGGCATATGCCCTTGACCAGAATTGAACCCAGGACCATTCAGTCCGCAGGCCAATTCTCTATCCACTAGCCAAACCAGCTACAGCTGTTTTATATATATTTTTTATAAAAAATTTATTTTAGAGAGAGAGGAATGGAGAGGGAGAGAAACATTGATCAGTTGCCTCCCAAATGCACCCTGACCAGGGATAGAACCACAATCTGGGTATGCGTCCTAACTGGGAATCGAACCTGTGACCTTTCAGTGTAGTGGTATATATTTCTCCACCAGTGTCTAGTATTCCTCTGCCCAAGGCTACAGCCTTTACTAGCTGCCTCTCTTACAGTCACAGCTGCATCGCTTCCAAGGACCCCTTTGCCTTTCAGGATTAGGAGTGGTAACTGCTCCCTGTTTCTTGCTAGCCCCAGGAGGCTTCACCATCCCTGTTGAATTGCCTGTATCTTTGTAAAAACTGCCTACATCAAACTCCCTAAAAATAGGTGAATCAGATTCTCAAAAGGGTCCATGACTCAAAAGAGGTGAAGAAGCCTTTCGAGCAGAGGTACGTGCAAAGTGATGTGGGTATCAGAGGAAGGCGTGCTATCCATAACTCGCTGGCTTCAGAGAAGAGTGCCCCTCTCAAATGCAAATCAGATCAAGTTATTCCCCTGCTTAAATTCTGTAGTGGCTTCCCGCTGCTCTTAGAAGAAAGGCCAAACTCCTTAAAACGGCCCACAGAGCCCCACCTCGTCTTTCCCTCTCTAATCTTACCCCAAACATTCTTTGTCTGCTCTCTGTACTCCAGCCACCCTGACCCTTGAGTTCTGCAGTTGTGCCAGGCTCCCTCCAGCCCTGCAGCCTCTGCAAATGCTATTCCTTCAGACTGAAAAGGACCCCCATCTTCTCTACTCATTCTCTAGGACTTGCTCCAAGTGACCCCCAGGCCAGGTCAAGTTCTGCTGTCACATACCCGATAGGACCCTGAATCCCAACTCCAGAGCACTCATTTCAGCTTGGAACACATTTTTGTGTTTTGTGTTTGACATTTATTAATGTCAGCCTCTCCCACGACACTGTAAATTCCATGCGGGATGGAACCGTGTCTATTTCTGTTTACTGTTGGTTCTTGGCACAGTGCACGATACATGAGAGATGCTCGTGAAGATTTGTAGAGAACTGAATGACTGAGTCAGACTGTGAAAGGTCAGTCTGCCAAGAAGCCGTTTGCCAGGAGTCTAAGAGGCCCCCTGAGGGCTCAAGAACTGGTTAACCTGCTCAGTATATCCTGCCTGGACTTTCTTCAGCAACAGGCAAAGGCCCCCAATGCCTCCTTCCCAACCACAGGATGAGAATAACCCACCAACATTACCTTTACATCAGGGGTGAGAATCAACTCAAACTGGTTGTAAATCTCCTTGGGGCTGGGCAGCTGCTGCTCCATCGCTGTGTCCAGGAATGCCTCGATGTCGGTCAAGGCAACGTCAACACCCTCTCGAGACTGGCACTTGTCTACAGCTTGGGAAGCCAAGAGGTAGATTCCCGCCTCACACCACCGGCTGACCTTTTGAAAAGAAACACAGTGCCCTGTGCAGTTAGCCTGACCACAGCTCAGCCACCACAGTCCCTTGGGAGGTCTGCGCTCCTCTGGCTCTACCAGGATTCCGAGACACTGGGAACTTGTCGTGGGACAGCATGAAGTCGAGAGGTCTAACCCCTGTAAATACAACTGTGAGGTGGACAAACCCAAACCAATTTTACATCTGTCCACTTCTCAGGGAAGTCACCCAACCAGTAAAATGCATCATGTAAACATTCTGCCCTTTTCTACTGACAGCAGTTACTATCCCTCCAGGAGGAGAAAGGCAAGGACTTCTAAGTTTGGTCTCACTATAGAGAAATGTAACCAATGACTTTTCGGGTTGACCTTCTAGGCCACTTGTCTTACCTCCTAACTGGTTACAAGAGCACAGGGTAACTAACGAGGCACCAGACCTGGCCCCTACATGCTTTGCTTGCAGGAGGGACTGTTAACAAAAACACTTTCCTCTGTCCGCATTTGCATGTATTGTCATTTGTCTTTCCCAGGGAAGCATCCAAGAATGAAAAGTTCTGTAACTCAGAACAGCAGTACTCACACTTTCCAGCATGCTGGGATGAAACCAGATAGGTGATGAATTCTAACAGTTCAACTTTTTACAGATGTACACAGAAAGACAAGGGCCCTGGTGATGCCTGAATATTTACATGAGCTGCCAGAGCAAATACACCTGCATTTCTATTCCAGGTGACCTGAAGGGCTACGTCAAGTAACGATACAAGGGAAAAGCACTCCAAAGGAGTTATCGCTAAGTGGGAAATTACAGGCAACTTAAATCTGTCTTTTATTTTCCTCCTAAATTATCTACATTGAATGTGTGCTACTGTTAGAATAACAACAACAAAACAAAAACCACACAGACCAATAAAGGTATTTAAAGGTTAATAATTATCACTGTGTGAGGATGAGAAGGGAAGTAGGATGTGTAGGCATCCACCAGTAACTTCTTCCTTCCTCTTTCCTACATCTTTCGATTTTCAAAGTAGTAGGAAATCATGCTTTAATATATACTGTGAAAACTTTGTCTTGAAACATCATGCCTAGATCTGCAGAAAACATTAGGCTGGGGTCTTCCGCAGTCACAGCGACTACTTGCTTTCCCAGACAGACACACACACACACACACACACACACACATACACACACACACACTCACACTCAGCTCAGCATTAGGCTGTTATCTCTGGAGCAGATATGGACTGAGGGAAACAGTAGTTGATCCTGCAGAGAGCTCAGCCCACAGAGCAGGCTGCGCACCAGGTCCTTCTGAGCCGCTTGCTTCTGGAACAGCTGGATTTCACTGACATTAAAATCCCTTTGGCAATGGGATGATGTAAACAGCCCCAGCCACCGCAGAGAAAGAGCTACAGGAATGGAGCTCCCCACTCCTGGCCATGAGCCACGTGCTGCCTGGGAATAGCTGACAGGGAAGGCTCCAAAAGTCACTGCCCCTGCTGACTGGGCACTTGTCCAAGAGATCACTGCCAAAGGGCACCAGAGGCTGCACTCCCTCCCTGTGAGCCCTCTGCTCACACAGCATTGCTGTCTAGTCTCTGGAGCCTGGGGTTTGAATTTGGCAGTCCTGACTTCAAATCTGCAATCCCCTATCTCCTCCATGTGCGGTCTCAGGCCGTCACTTATCCCAGGGTTTCTCAGTGTGTCCCTGTACCACCTGCACCACCTGGGCCCTTGCTGAAAACACGAATTCTATGACATCGCCCCAGACTTACTGAACCTCAGTCTCCGGGGTGGCAAACCAGGGAATCTGCAATACAGCAAACTCACCTGGCAATTCTCATGCACTAAGTGTTGCAACTCTTGGACTTAACCACGTTGAATATCAGTTTCTGCCTCTGTAAAATGAGGCCATTAATACCTTCCTCATAACTTGTCTTGAGGATTAAATAGATGACATAATTATGCTCCTACTGGGAACATAGTAGTCCTCTACAAATGGCAGGAGTGTATAAATGGTCATTATAACAAGCTTTCCCCAAAGGATTCACAATCCGATGTCTTCAGATGAGAAGAAGCACTCTGCAAATATAGGGCTTGGTCTCTGTATGCTTGAGGGGGAATCAAAAAAATGTCCCACAGGGCCAAGCCAAAACACACTCAAATGGTTTTAAATCTTCACCTGAGGATATTTTCCATTGATTTT
>NW_005873317.1:0-12111 GCF_000147115.1 Myotis lucifugus
CCTCCCCGGAGTGGGGGTGAGGGGGCGGGCAGGCAGGAGTGATGGGGATGGGGACAAGGTCTGGTGGCAGGTGGAGGTGGGGGCAGGAGTCGGCGGGCTGGGAGGCTTGAGGGTGGCCGTGAGGACTTGCGTTCCCGGTGGCATTGGGTGGCACCGCTGAGGACCCACTTTGGTCTTACCCAGCCGACCTGCGGCTCCTTGGAGCTGGGACGCTGGCGGCACCCAGCAGCTCTCACTGAAGCCTTGCTGTGCTCACGCGTGCGCTGGGGGCTCTGGAGCCCACGAGGACACAGAACACAGACCAGGCTCCCAGGGGCCTCAGTCTCGTTGGGAGCAAAGTTTATGCAAAAGCAGTTAGTGACCAATGCCAGACGGTCCCTAACACTTGCTGAACTGCGAGGGGCCCTGCAGGTGGGACCAGGGAGTGCTGGGAGCCCAGCCTCCCCCCACCCCCAACCCGCCACCCAGGATGGTGCTCAGTGACTTTCAGGGACGGAGGGAGCCTTCAGGGCCTGACCTTGAGAAGCAGAGCTGCAGGGCTGACTACGTCTCCTCTGGGGCCGGGGGCCTGCAGCCCCGGCAGCGCCTCCCCTGGGCCAGGCTGCAGTGGACGGTCCCCCGGGGACAGGTGATCGCAGGCCTTGGAGCCAGTCCCAGCCTCGCTGGCTGCTACACGGAGCGTGGCCCTGGGAAATGACAGCATGAGCCAGGTGCACCGCCTCCGCCTCATCCCACTGGGCCCCGGGCTCTGGGACCAGGGCCTGGGCAGCTGCATCTGGGGGAGGCCGGGCCCTCTCCTGGCCCCTGGCCCTCCGTGCTTGGCAGTCCTGCCTGCGGCCTCTCGCCAGGCCCGGAGGTGAGCAGGGGTAGCGACATTTGATGAAGTCGGTTCAGAATCCCCAGGGGCCGCGTCACTCAGCACCCTTTGCAGAAGGAACTGGCCAGTGGCCCAGCAGCCGCCTTCTCCCCTGGGGCCAGGGCTCCACCGTGAAGGGACCCATCACTGCCTCTCCCCCTGTGGGCCTCCAGCTCCAGGAGGCCCTGGGCCTTTGGGACAGGCCTGAACAAGTCCCTGAATGGCAGGGACTCGGCCCCGCACCGCCCAGGCTCCGAAACCAAGGCAACTCACTGTGCTCACTCCTCGCCCAGCCCAGCGGGGGGCCAGGCCGCTCTGGGGGCCGGAGATGGAGAGCGGGGGCCGTGGCCCTACCCTCCCTGCTCAGAGCTGCGTGTTGAATAGTTTGACTAGGTTCCTGTATCAGCCCTTCGGAAGCTGACAGCTACACAGGGAAAGTGTCTTTTCCAGCTGCTCCGTTCTTACCCCTCAGTCCTACCCCTCACCCCAAAAGGCAGCCGCAGTTACTCACTCGTTGTTTCTCTTCCTAGGGACTGTTTTCCTTTTGTTGTTGGCACGTACGAGCGAATTGAATATGCCTTTCCCCCCCACTCCCCACTCTAGTTCCACTCGTGAGGCCACACCACACGCGCTCGTACCTCGTGGTTCTCAGCTGACAGCGCCTGGGAGGGCTGGCTCTCATGGCGCGCGGGGACGTCACCGGTCTTCACTGGCGCTCCCTGGACAGACGTGGGCAGCAGCCCCTGTGGGGGACATCGAAGCTGTTTGCAGTCTTTGCTTTCTTTTTATTGATTTCGGAGAGGAAGGGAGAGGGAGAGAGAGATAGAAATATCCATGATGAGAGAGAATCATGGATCGGCTGCCTCCTGCAAGTCCCCCACTGGGGATCGAGCCCACAACCCGGGCATGTGCCCTTGACCGGAATCGAACCTGGGACCTTTCAGTTTGCAGGCCGACGCTCTATCCACTGAGGCCAGGGCTGCAGTCTTTTGCTTTCAAGCAGCGTTGCTGGTGATGTTTATGCAGAAGGTAACGCCCTGGGAGTGGGACCCTGAGGCAAAGGCCAGATGCGTCGGGGACAGATGTCGCCAGTTGCCCTCTGCAGGGGGCGGGCAGCCTATGCTCCCAGTGGCAACGGAGGAGCAGTTCCGTGTCTCTAAGACTCACCGACAGTTCGTTTTCAAACTTTTGCTGGTAACATTTTTCAAAACCAGCAGGGTTTTAATTTGTATATTTCTTATGATTGACACAGCATATTTTTCCGTATGTTTAAGAACCAATACTTGGTTATAGTTTAAAGGTGTCTGTCTATTACGAAGTCGTTGGCTTTGAAAAATCAAGGAGGAATTGTGAAATGCTGACGAATCCTGTTTGCTAAAATATCTGTTAACACTTTTTATTGCTAGTAACGTGTGCAAGACTTAAGGGTTCACAAACAGCACAGATCTAAAGGGTACACGTGCATATGTCTGTGTGTACCTATGTATACATACGCAATATATAAGGGTATGCACACGTAAAAAGTGTTACTAAAAGGCTAATAGATGAGAAAATGGAATAGAAAATACATGATGAATCCTCAGAAAGGCAGAAAATGAGGAACCAGGGAATAGAACAGATGGAACAGATAGAAAATAAATAGCAACGTGGTAGGATTTCCTGCAACTCTATCGGTCATTACGTGAAATATAAACACAGAGCACTCCAATTAAGAGAATAAAGCAGGCAGACTGGACACAGAGAATTGAGACCCAAGTGTATACTGTTTGCAGTGAACACACCGCAAAGGCAAGGACACAGTTAGGACGAGAATAAAAGGCTGAAAAAGTTAAACCCTGCAATACCAGCCAACATACACCTGGGCGGCTGTCTTAGTATCAAACGACACTCTAAGGCCACAACTGTTACTAGAGAGTGAAGGGGGTGTTTCATTAGGAGAACAGGTGTTTTTTTAAAATATATTTTATTGATTTTTTACAGAGAGGAAGGGAGAGAGATAGATAGCCAGAAATATCGATGGGAGAGAAACATCGATCAGCTGCCTCCTGCACACCTCCCACCGGGGAAGCGCCCGCAACCCAGGTACATGCCCTTGACCGGAATCGAACCCGGGACCCTTCAGTCCGCAGGCCAACGCTCTATCCACTGAGCCAAACCAGTTTCGGCAGGAGAACAGGTTATTAACTCAACAAGAAAACCCAGGAATCTGACATTTGTATACACCTAATCACATCATTTCAAAATAGAAAGTAACGGAATTAAAGGAAGAGATAAGCCAATAGTCACAGCTGAGAACTAATCATGTGTTTTCCTACTCTGTTTTCTCATTATTAGCTTTTTAATTATACTTGTGTGTGAGTGGTCGCCCTAAGATTTCAGATGCATTCCTGACACCCCCCTCTGACCTCAGATTGGTACAGTTCTTCTACCTCCTAAATGAGGGTGCAGCAACCTTACCACAGTTTAAGGTCACGCCACCCACACTGGGGGACGCTGTGTATGTAATGTTACCTTGATTTATGGGATGAAGCTCAGAAGACATTATTATTGTTTGGGCTTCACACAGAAAACATTCCTTTCTCTTTCCCACGTAGCTCTTTGCAGGGCAGCTTGCTCCTCCCTGACGTTCTGTGCTCCCATCTGGGAACATTTCCCTTTTCTTGAAGAAATGTGCTTTAGGGTTTGATGTGGCGCTTCTCCACAGGATGTGTTAGCTCAGGTTTGTTTGTTCGTTTGTTTTTCCTGAAAATGTTCATGTTGCCTTCATATCTGAAGGACCTTAGGGGAGATACGGAGTTCCTGTTGGATAGTTTTTTTCTTCCAGGAGTTTAAATATGTCATTGCACTGTCTTGTGGCTTTCACGGTTTCTGGTGAAAAAGTCAACAGTCGTACTCTTGCTGCATGGAAAGTGATGTGCATTGTTCTTCTAGATGCCTTTAAGGTTTTCTCTTTGTCTTTGATCGTCAGTTGTTCAACTCAGATGTGTCTTGGTGCATTTTTCTTCTTGTTTATCTTCTTTGGGTTCACGGAGACTTTGGATCAATGCGTTGATGTCTTTCATCAGCATTACACAGTTCTCAGCCATTATCTCTTTGAATATTGCTTCTGTCCTTAAGTGTTTATCCTCTCTTTCTTGACTCCAATTATACATATATCAGACCTTTGACTATGTCCCATCTCTCTTCTGAAGCCAGTCTTAACATATTATGCCTCTATTACAGCACTGTCCAACATAAATATAATACATGCTCACATGTAATTTAAAATTCTCCAGTGGCTGTATTTAAAGAGTAAGAAAAGCAGGTAAAATTATTTGAAATAATATCTTATTTAACTAAAAAATAAAATGTCATCATTATCAACATTATCAATGTGATCAATAGCAATTATTAATGTAATATACTTCTCTTGCTTTATAAGTTTTCAGAGTCTAGTGTGTATTTCACATTCACAGCACATCTCTGTTGAGATGAGCCATGTTTTGTTTTTTAAATATATTTTTATTGATTTCAGAGAGGAAGGGAGAGGGAGAGAGAGAAACATCAATGATGAGAAAGTATCATTGATCGGCTGACTCTTGCACAGCTCACACTGGGGATCAAGCCTGCAACCCGGGCATGTGCCCTGACCAGGAATCGAACCGTGACCTCCTGGTTCATAGGTCGATGCTCAACCACTGAGCCACGCCGGCTGGACAAGATGAGCCACATTTGAGCCCTCGGTTTCCACAGCGGCTGGTGGCTGCCTCGCCGGAGCACTCTGTTCCAGAGCCCCACCTTCCCACCCATGCTCTCAAATGTATTTGAAAAATGATTTTTATAGCATCGGGCAAATTGGTGTATATGATTTGTTTAGTTTCCATGGTTTCTCTGGTTGTTTGAATTCATTTAATCTCATTTTATATATTTGCTCTTTTTTTTCTTCCTCTTGATTTTATTAGCCATAAGTTTATATATTTTATTGTTATTTTGTTTTTTTAGAGAACGACTTTTAAATATATTAATCAGTTGTATAGTCTTCTGCTTCATAACCATTATATGCTAACGTTATGTTTATTCGTTCATTCCCTCCGCCATCCTGTTCATTTGATGTTTTCTGACTTATTGATGCTGCTCCTTTGTCCACTGTGATCCCCTCTGTTTGTTAGTGGACGTGTGTGCGGCTCGGCATGCCCACCCTCCACCGCGTTAGCTGGGCGCAGCAAGTCCTGGCGGCGGCATCGCCCCTGACCCCGCCCTGTGACCCTGTGACCTCCCTTTGTATTTTTTTGTCGACTCAGCAGTTGTTTGGAAAAGTGTTTGAAATTTTCCAGCTGGTAAAGCTCTTTGTTTTCAGATTTTTGACATTAATTCCTACATTGTCAGTCAAGAATGCTCTCTGTTCTGTTTTCGTCGTGTGGAAATTTTGAGGTTTGTTCTGTGGTCACTGGAGAAGATGTTCTCTGTTTTCCTTCTCATGTCAGTTCTCCATTAGGCGATCAGCTCCCCCACTTGCCCGTAGAGCTGGAGATGTGCTTCTCTCTGTGTTAGCATCATCCTGTGGTGTCACCACCATGTGACTAAGGTACGTGCTTTTAAAAAATATGTAAATATTTTTTATTTATTTCAGAGAGGAAGGGAGAGGGAGATAGAAACCTTAATGATGAGGGAGACTCCATCTTGCAGTGAGCACACCTCAAATGCAAGGACAAAGTTAGGATGAGAGCAAAAGGGGATCGAGCCCACAACACGGGCCTGTGCCCTGACCAGGAATCGAACCGTGACCTCCTGGTTCACAGGTTGACGCGCAACCACTGAGCCGCTCCAGCTGGGCGGTACACACTTATTTTAATTACCGTTCTCGGATTTTGTACATTCTTTGACTGGGGGTTCTTATCTGACCTCAGTATGGAAGCCTTCGTAGCCATTCCCTCCTGACTATTGTCAGGTATCTAAACATTGAGGGTTTGCAGAGTCTTTCGTTTCTGCATTGGAATTCGTCTGAGGTGCGTGTTGGTGTTTCCATTCGATGTGTATTTCCTCACCTCTCTCTCAGGTTCCCGTCTCTCTACCTGTAAGCATGTTGGGTAATTTCCTCTAGTCTCCCAGCTCACGAATCCTCTCCTCATCTGCGACAAATCCATCACTGCGTTTTCCTACAGGAAGTTTGAGTTTCCTTTCTCAAACTTTTATGTGGTTCTTTGGCAATATCCCCGTTTTATTTTTTTTCTCACAGTTTATAAACATATATTTTTATATTTTTGAGCATGCTAAGTGTCTCTTTTTTATTGTCCTATTATCTCTGGAATTTTCATGTAACTTTCCCCGTTTATTGCAGCTGTAACTTCCCCTTGTGGCCATTGTTTCCTCGTGCTGTTTGCTGTTTTTTCAGTGCGGCTCGTATTTTTTGAGATGAGCCTCACTGGAGTGAGCTCCCTGGGTGTGGGGACCGCATGCGTTTATTTTAGTGTCGAACTATTGCTCACATTGCCATCGTGGCCCGCGGCCCCTGGGCAGGAGGCCGTGTGAATCTCACTCGCTAATCATGCTGGCCTGGTTTCTGATTTCTAGTATTTACCTTTTTCTCCCCCAAAGTCCACAGCGATGACAGGCTTCCTTGTCACTTCTCAGACTGGTGGGTAGAATGTTTCTGTTCCTTGTTTCGGTGAATCTTGAGAAGAAGATACCTATAGAGAACGGCTGCTGGTGGCTAATTGGGCTCACATTTTTAAAAAGCAGAGTCTAGCAGCCATTTCTACACAGGGGCCTCTCATTCAAACCACTTTAGGGCGAATCCTGCCCTAAGCAGCCTGCCTCCCACACAACTGAATTTTTGGGATTGTATTTCAACCAATAGGACTGAGGCTTTCCCTGTCCAATCAGAGCAGCTTCATTCAGACCAATCAGGATAGTGCCTTTTGGACCAATCAAACGTCAAGGATTTGGAGTCCTCATTTGCATACAGATGGACCTACTGGGGACCAGAGGCTGGCCTCTGTCTGTATTAGCCAGCTTCCCTGAGGTTTGGAGAGCACACGTTTCCTTCCCACTGAAGACTGTTTCCTGGGGCTGGAGCTGAGACACGGGATGGAAATGTTTCCCTGGAGCAGAGCAGACCCACACACAGTAGCCTGCGAGGCCTGGCCCCCGGCTGCCTGGACCATCGGTTGACATTCCTTGTCCCGGGTCTGGAGCGGCGTTTTGTGAGGCTCCGGCGGTGTTTAGATCAGCTCTCCCTCGCTGTGCACGGGAGTCAGGTCTGGACGCCCTTTTCCCCGTGAGCTCCCAGCCCATATCGAGCCCTAATTTTCCACAGGTCCCTCACGGTGAGTCCCCGCCCCCCCTCAGAGCATAGCTGGCAAACATTTTTTCTCATGTTTTATCTAGAATTTTTATTTGTTTAAAGTGGCAATTATTTACCAATATAGTGACCACAATTCTATAAATAAGATTTGAAGAGACCATTTAAAAAAAAATTTTTTTTTATTGATTTCAGAGAGGAAGGGAGAGGGAGAGAGAGAGAAACATCAATGATGAGAGAGAATCACGGATCGGCTGCCTCCTGCACGCCTCCTACTGGGGATGGAGCCCACAACCCGGGCCTGTGCCCTGACCGGGAATCCAACCATGACCTCCTGGTTCCTAGGTCGACACTCAACCACTGAGCCATGCCGGCCGGGCAAGAGAACATTATTATTATTTTTTTTTAAAAAAATAGTAAGTCAGATGACTTTATTCTAGAGCAAAATTCAAAAATTTCCTGAATTTTTAAGGTCACCGGGACAGTAAAGAAATTGTGCTGGAGAAGTTCGGGCCCGTTTCCTTCCCCCCTGGAAGTTACTGTTGGTTCTGTTTGGTCACTGAGGCGCTTCTGTGGGGACGTGGGAGAGCTCTGTGCCGGGGTGACCGTGACGGCTGGAGTGGAGCTCGCTCGGTGGGCAGGTCCCCCACATGGCAGTGAGCGCCCCAAGCCGAGAGCCCCGGCTGTGCAGTGGTCCGCACCCCTTGTTCGCCGGGGCCTGCGTCACTCATGACGAAGGGAAACACTGCAAAAGGCTGCGAGATGGAAAGCAAGAGCCCAAGTCTCCCTCCCCTCCCTCCCCCTCCCCTCCCTTCCTCTCCCCTCCCTGCTGCGGATCCCCCTGCCAGCAGCTCACAGATCTTCCCAGAAACGCCGCATGCACAAAGAAAAGGTTTATTTCTCCTTTCAGCACAAGTGGGATTGTAGTAGACAGTCAGACCTCGGTTCCCGAACGCCTCTCGTCGCCAACAATTCGGTTTTCGACCCAGTTGGTTACAGAAAAAATGTCTCACTTGTCGACCGAAACTTCAGTTTTCGACCCGACAACCCTTTCACGCTGATGCCTCCGCGTGATGAGAAGCATCTCAGGCAACAAACGAGGGAGAGAAGCGCTTGTTGCTGGGAAATCCAGGGTGACCACAGTTTTAAGACATAAAGAGCCATCAAGAGCGCTCATGTGCGAAGGGCGTGAAAGCGCTCACAGGACAACAGTCAGGCAACCGAATGGGGATGGAGCCCACAACCCGGGCGGGCAGGAGACCTGCTGCCGACGGGACGGGAAGCGTTAGCGGTGACAGCTTTTCCGAGGCAGCGATACATGAATCAGCCGTGTAAGGGCAGTCGGGGCTGGTTCCATACATTTGAGAAAGAAGTGGTTGTTTGTAAATCACACAAGGCATTGGGCATGCCCTGTATAGAAGAAAGGCTAAAACGGGGAGCATCTTGGGGTCGGGAGCAGATTGATTCAATCTACATTATTCTAATGGGAAAAATGATTGGGTTTTCGAACAAATCGCTTCTCGAACAGCCCTCTGGAATGAATTAAGTCGGAGAAATGAAGTCCCACTGTACTTGTTCTTGATGCCTTTTGGATCCATTTTCCTGGTTTTCCTGTCAGCAGGTGTAGTTTTACCGCCTGGGTTCAGCAGCCCTAGTGGGTTTACTACCTGTGTTTCCGCTCTTCCCTACAGCACGTTAGGGGGACCCTCGTGTGAGTGTGAGCAGATCTATTTCCTTCAGCCCGTTAGGGAGTGCACTGTGCAGACACCCTCGTGTGAGTGTGAGCAGATCCATTGCGCAGACACCCTCGTGTGAATGTAAGCAGATCTATTTCCTTCAGCCCGTTAGGGAGTGCACTGTGCAGACACCCTTGTGTGAGTGTGAGCAGATCTATTGGGCAGACACCCTCATATGAGTGTGAGCAGATCTATTGGGCAGACACCCTCATATGAGTGTGAGCAGATCCATTGCGCAGACACCCTCGTGTGAGTGTGAGCAGATCTATTTCCTACAACCCGTTAGGGAGTGAACTGTGCAGACACCCTCATGTGAGTGTGAGCAGATCCATTGCGCAGACACCCTCGTGTGAGTGTGAGCAGCTCTGTGGGAAATGCGGGTGCAGGCGTTGTGCACTGAGCCCTTTGGGAGACAGGGTGGGACCGCTCCCCACAGCCCGGCGGCACTTCGTACTGTGAGCAGCAGCGAGGGCTGCGCGGTGAGCAGGCCTTGCAGGAGCCTGCAGTGCGTCTCTCCTGCTCGCAGCCCCAGGGCGTGCAAGGATGTCCCCGTCGGACACCTGCCGGGACAGAGACCTGGCGATGGGTGTGAAGATTCGATGTGCAAGGCTTTTGAGGAAAGTAGTTGCTTGAATGGCTTTTAAACTCCAAATGGACGGTGGCTGGGAGGAGAATAAAGGGCAGTGAGTGAAAAATACCTACCCCCGAGCTCTGGTCACCGGACTTGTGTGTCGATAGGGAGGCAGCATATTCCCATGTGAAAGCACACGGAGAAGGTGACAAAGCTGCTAATGTCGGGTGATCAAATAATTTCAATTGTTTGGGCAGTTAAATGATTTAAGTACAGTTAGGGATACTAATCACTTAAACTGTTATTTGATGATGACATTATTAAATGGAACTACTTTGTGTGGAGGTAGTCGACACGCATGGCAGTTAATAATAATGATTCCAGCACCGAGACAAAGACGGCCTTTCTTCTTTTGTTGTTGTTAATCCTCCCTCGGGGATATTTTTCCATTGATTTTTAGAGAGAGTGCGAGAGAGAGGGATAGACAGAGAGACATGAAACATAACCCTAGCCCTAGCTCTAGCCCTAGTCCTAACCCAACCCTAAAACCTAACCCTAGCCCTAACCCTAACCCTAATCAAATAAAAACAGAGAGAAGCCTCAGTGTGAGAGAGAGACATCGATGCGTTACCTCCTGCATGCGCCCTGGGGGCCGGGGATCAAGCCTGCAACCGCTTGACCAGAATCGAACCCGGGACCTTTCAGTCCACAGGCCGACGCTCTGTCCACTGAGCCGCACCAGCTAGGGCCCTTTATTCTGGAAAACCAGGTGTTGAGGAACTCGGAGTGTCTCCCATGTATGCTGTGAGCACAGGAGTTTGAAAGGAAAGATGGCGCAGCCACTGCACACGAATCGGTACCAAATGTACGAGGACCCGGATGACCCCTGAGCTCTCTGTTAAGCTCGCCCGGCCCCTCTGACGCACGGGGTGCTTCTGCGTGGTTTTGGTGACTGCACATGAGGAAAGGGACGTGCCTTCGCCACGAGGCCATCCACATGCCACCCGCCTTGGTAACTCCCAGCCTGGCCATGTAGAGAGCCGGGCTGGGCTGAGGCTCTGGAGCAGCGGTCGCCGATGGCAGGTCCGTGGCCGCTGGGGTCCGTGAGGCCGGGAGGCTGGCGGCCGCTGCTCTGGAGCGCACGGCCCCACCGAGGCCCCGCAGACGCGTCCCTCGGGATGCGCTTCTGGATGTGGAGTCGCCACGTCAAAGCTCAGGCACCTTCTCAAGTCTTCTTGCTCCGTTTTGGGCGCGTTGACCCCCAGGAAGGCCCTGGGCTTCTGCCGCCCCAGTGGAGCCTGGCAGTGTCAGCCGCTCCCCTTCCCCGTGCGGCACCTCCTCGCCGTTTCATAAAGGAAAAGCCGGCCACACGGACAGCACCCGGCCCCTCTCTGCTCTGTGGTCTCCGGGAGGAAATGCAGGCGCCTTGGTTCTCAGATCCGCTGGCTCACCAGCAGGGGGTGGGGGGTTGTTGTGTTTTCGCCGTGAGCTCTGTGTGACTCACCTGTGCTCTCATTTTTAAAACTGGACCTGGCCCTAGCCGGCTTGGCTCAGTGGATAGAGCGTCAGCCTGTGGACTGAAGGGTCCCAGGTTCGATTCCGGCCAAGGGCACGTGCCTGGGTTGCGGGCTCAATCTCCAGTGGGGTGCGTGCAGGAGGCAACCAATCAATGATTCTCTCTCATCATTGATGTTTCTATCTCTCTCTCTCTCCTTCTCCCTTCCTCTCTGAAACCAATAAAGAAATATATTTTAAAAAAAAAACAAACAAAAAAAACTGGACCTGTAAGAGCTCATGAGAGGATAGCGGTGGCCGACCCGGTCCTGTGGGCTGTGACTCATCTCCCCACCTTCCGGGGCCGTCGTGATGATTTTGTTGAGAAAGAGGTTTGACATGGAGTCAAGTTTGTCTTTGCCCTCCCCGTTCTGCGGCCCCGCTGAGGCCCCAACCCCGCTGGGACCAGCCGTGACCTTGAGGGGGTCCTGAAGCCCAGGGGCTGGGAGTGCTGGGGGAGGGTTGAGAATGGGGTGCCTGCCGCAGGCCCCGTCAGCGGGGTCTGGTCACGGGCAGCTGTCCTCCCCTAGAATCTGGGGAGATGGGTGCCCTGGGCAAGGTTTGCTTCTGAAGTTTCTTGCTGTAGCCCCCCCCCCCCAATCTGGCCACATGCCTGGATCGAGGCTGCAGTAACCCCCCGGCCACGGCCATGGCCATGGCCACGGCCACGGGAGCGGATTGTTTTCAGATCCCAGTGGCCCCTGCGAGACCGAGCCTCCAGCTGTGTCCTCGGTGGTCGTAGGGCCCGTGGGCGCACGAGGTCTCCCTGGACCTAAGTGTCATGTGGGCGCTGGGATATGGGCTTTGTCCTCATTCAGAGTCCGTCCCCTTTTAGTCCTCGGTCCTCGAGTGGCGTGGCGGCAAGGCCAGCCTTTCGTTGGTGGTGGGGTCGCTATTAAAATACCCGATTCCTGCAGCCGTTGAGACCACAGAGCAGAGAGGGGGGACCCGGGACCTGCTGACGTCCTTGAGCCACGTGTTCAACGGCCCAAGCTCCCCCCAGGGTTTTATGATAGAACCCGACACGTTCCTGTCGCTGCTGCTGCTCCCACTGGGGTTGCTGTGACCTGTGGCCAGAGCTGCCCAGTGGATGGAGCAGCTGTGATGACGGTGC
>NW_005873317.1:12211-25994 GCF_000147115.1 Myotis lucifugus
CACGCGGCTGCGCCCGGACAGGCCCGGAGGAGCCCGCTCTCGGAGGCCAGGGATTTCCTCAGGATGAGCCTGCGGCACAGACAAGAGACGGGCCATGAGCAGGCCCGGCGGGCGGGGCGCAGGGAGCGTCCTCCCTGAGAGAGAGCCACGGGCAGACAGGCTCCTCGGTCCCCAGGGTGCTGTCTCTTGGGCTGATGTCACCATCTTGGAGGCAAAGGGGAGGACAGGGCCACCGGCCGCCACGAACGGCCAAGAACAATCCCAAGCCACTGCCGGCTCCTAGGCCGGGTGATGCCAGGCGGCCTCAGCTTCCCAGACGGGAGCTCTACAAACCAGGCCGGCCAGGCCACATGACTGTCTTCTCCAAATGCACCTTCACCTCCGCAGGGAGACCCCACTCTCCCCGCCTACTCCTGCGCGTGCCCCCACCCACGAGCAGATCCATCCTTCCCGGTGGGCGGGAGCCTGAGGAGGAGATGGGGGGGGGGTTGTAGACCTTCCCGGGGAGTGGGCGCCAGGAGGAATGAGGGAGAGCTGGGCAGAGGGGCAGGCCGCTCACTGCAGGAGCCAGAGGGGATTCAGCCCAGGGAGGCCCTGCAGAAGCCGCTGTGCGTTCCCGACGCCACTCGCTCTGGGCTGTGTGTTCCCAGATGCTCTGGGCTGTGCTCCGAAGCTGAACCAGATCTGCTGCTGGGCGGGCGCTGCCGGAGGAGAGCGGCCGCTGCCCACAGTGGAAAGTTACCAGCTCCACGCAGACACCCAATATCCCAGGTTGTTTTGAAAGAGATACCGCTGTGCTCGGTACAGTTCTGAGGTCCGTTTGCTAATATTGAAAAACCTTTCCACTAATGAGAAGTGCTTTAGGAGGTCGCGCACACACACACTCACACTCACACATACACACATACACACACACACAGACATACGCAGACATACACACTCACACACACACAGACATACACACACTCACACACACTCACACTCACACATACACACACACTCACACACACTCACACTCACACATACACACATACACACACAGACATACGCAGACATACACACTCACACACACACAGACATACACACACTCACACACACTCACACTCACACATACACACACACTCACACACACTCACACTCACACATACACACACTCACACACACTCACACTCACACATACACACACACTCACACACACTCACACTCACACATACACACATACACACACACAGACATACGCAGACATACACACTCACGCACACACAGACATACACACACACTCACACACACACTCACACACATACACACACAGACATACACACTCACGCACACATACACACACAGACATACACACAGAGACACACACACACACTCACACTCACATACACACACTCACACAGACATACACACAGAGACACACACACACACTCACATACACACACACACAGACATACACACAGAGACACACACTCACACTCACACACACTCACACACACACACACACATACAGAGACACACCCCGAAGCCCCCTGCCCCCCAGGCTCACGCTACAGGCCTGGGAGAGCAGGCACCCCAGGAGGCACCCCAGGAGGCGCCCAGCACCCCGAAGCTCTCTCCCAGCTGTGGGGCTGAGTGGGCCTCTTTGTCGTCCATGGAGACATTTTTAAAACGTTTATTTGTCCTTTCCCCTCAGAACTGTCATGATAACTTTCCACTCATTATCAGAATAGCCTTTGGCCACTGACTGCCCTTCTTGGTTAAATAAACAAAGCAGGAGCCCTGCGGCCGGCGTCTGGGACGCGCTCGGCTGTAAACAAGAGGAGGGTTTTCTTCACGGGCCGGGGCCTCCGTGAGAACTCCCTGTGCATTTCCTGTGCCTCAGCTCCCGGTGGGAGCACCAGCAGCGACCAGGGCGGGGGGGGGGGGGGGCTGGGAAAGGCTGGGAAGGACTGTCAAGTCCTTTGAGGCCCCACCCCCATTTTTCAGGCCAGGTTCCACGCCCCAAAAAAGGGCACGGAGGCCGGGCACGTGGGCTGGCTGCTGTGTGACCTTGAGGTGTCACTTCCCCTCCGTGGGCCGCAGTTTCCTCAGCCATAACATGAAGACCCCAGGGCCCCCCCCCCCCCCAAGGCTAATTGAATCTGAGTGGCCTTGGCCGTGCCCGGGCACAGGGCTCCCTGTGGGCACAGGATCCCGCGGGTGCTGGGCCCGCTGCACAAGGGCCTCCCACGTGGTTTAAGGCTCGCTGTCCCCATCTTGGAATCCTCAGGGACTTAGGAACACGGGCCTGCAGACCCATGTTGCTCTCACAGTCAAGGCAGCCAGGCCGGTCTGGGCAGTGGGAGCTTCCAGAAATTCTCCTCTGGAGGTTCCATGTGCGGCCAAGATTGAGAATCACGAGGTTAAGCCAAGAGTCGAGGGGACATGTGACGAGATGGTCACGGTGAGCGGGAGGGAGGAGGGAGGTGTGGCCGACTGGCAGCAGGGAGAGGGCGGCGGGTATGGGGGGCACAGAGATGCCGCTCGAGGCTTACGCTTGGCTCCTGGAGGCAGGGAAGTGCTCTCCATGACCCGTGAGGGGGCACAGGGTGGGGTGCATTGGGGGGCCTGGGCCGTAACCTGTGAGGGGGCACAGGGTGGGGTGCATTGGGGGGCCTGGGCCGTAACCTGTGAGGGGGCACAGGGTGGGGTGCACTGTGTGGGTGGCTGGGGACTGGGCTTCCATCAGTCCCTGGAGTACGCGGGTGGCAGAGCAGAGGACCTAAGCGAGGGGTGGACCGTGTCAACAAGCGGAGCGCCTGCTCTGAGCTGGGCCCTGTGTGCCCGGCTGGGCATCTGGGGGAGTGGGTGGAAGGGAGCAGAGCGCCTCAATGCTGAGAGACTCATGGAGTTTCAACTGGAGGTCTAGAACTGGGAGCCACCCTGGACACGGAGCAGCCACCGCCACGTGGGGACACGGAGCAGCCACCGCCACCCGGGGACACGGAGCAGCCATGTAGCCAGGACACGCAGCAGTGCCATGTCCAGTGTTGAGCCCTGGGAATGCTCAGGAACCTCCCAGGGACTGGCATGTCCGTGGGAATCGTGTCCTCCCTGGGGACCCAGAGGAAGCAGCAGAGCCTGTAATCCGAGACGGGCTCGGGAAGATGCGTCCCCGGAGATGGAGATGCGAGCCATAAACACAGGCGCACAGGCCACCGTCAGGGAAATGCGGCCTGTTTTCCTAGACTCTGAGATCGACGTGGGGACATGTCCCTCGGTTCAGCTGGTAGCATAAATGTTTCCTCAAAGCCGACCCAGGCCGGCTGGGCCCGGGAGAACTGGGTACACAAGCCACGTGGCTCCTCCCTAGAGCTGCCTGCCCAGGACCAGCAGGAAGGCACGGAAACGCAAGTCACAGCGAGGGACCGCTGCACCCCGATCTGATGGCCGCCATAAAGCCCGCAACAGCACCAGCTGCCGTGAGCGGGGCACGTGGGCTCTCCCGCGCATGGCCCAGGGGTGTCGGTGCACGGCTGCCTGGAGGAGTCGCACAGCAGAGCGTGGTGCCCGCACTCGGGGCTGACGGCGGCCCAGGACAAGCTGTGACGGCTGAACGCCAACCTGCGTGGATGGAACGGGGCCTTCCTGGGAAACGCCTTTTTCTTCTTCTTTTAAAATATAGTTTTATTGATTTCAGGGAGAGAGAGAGAGACATCAACGATGAGAGAGAATCACTGATCGGCTGCCTCCTGCACTCCCCACACTGGGGATGGAGCCCGCAACCCGGGCCTGTGCCCTGATGAGGAATCGAACTGTGACCTCCTGGTTCATAGGTCGACACCCAACGCCTGAGCCACGCCGGCCGGTTGCTCACTCTTTCTTTAGATCTTTCCAGGGGTCTCTCAGCGGTTTTTCCAGACAAAGTTGACATTTTTTTGGCTTCTATTCTGTGGGAACCACGCCAGAGGCACCTGATAGTCAAGGCCGATTAAAGCATGAGGCCTTGTTGTCAATACGCCGGACTGTCCAAGGCCACTCTGCGTCTCGGCCACGATGCCACACACAGCGGCAGGCCACGGCGGCTCTCGGCTCCCTGTGCCCTCTGTAACCCAAACGACTGCTGTCGCTGTTGGCCACTGGCCTTCTTTGTCTGTGTGGTTACACACGTTCCTGACCAGCGAGTCTGAAGGGAGGGTGGAGAGCTCAGACAGGGCTGGGGGACGCTCTGTGTGAGGCTGCAGAGGCCAGCGGGGTGCTGGGCAGGGAGATGGGAGAAGCTGCGAGCCCGAGCTCAGGGGCCGCCGCAATGTGAGGCGGTGGGGCGAGGGGGCAGCGTGCGGCTGCTCGGATAGCAGCTGTGGGCACACAGGCTGCTGCCAACGTGCGGGAATGATATGTGCTCACCAGCCGGGGTCTGGCCGCCTGTGTGAGACTTGGCTGTGAGGGCTGTTCTGTCTGATGGCGAAGTGGCCACTGGCTCCTGCAATAGAGACTCGTCCTTATACGCCCACAGCCTCTCGTGGCTTCTCCGTCTGAGACCCGGCGTCCCAGGAGGTCCAGCCCTGGGCAGGGGACTTGGACCCGGCACCTGTAACTAGTGCCAGAGGATAAAGGAGGAACTGGGACCAAGTTCCCAGCAGTCAGCCCGGTGGGCAGGTTCGAGGGGGACCGGCCCTGGCGCGGTCGGGAAGGGTTGTGGGAGAATTCGTGGCCGCGGAACAGCTCAGAGCAGCCGTGCTGAGCAGGCTCTTGCTGCTCCGACAGCCTCACGCTGTGTGGCCGGTTTCCATCCTGGGCGTTCGGTGCCAGGAGCGCCCAGTGCACAGCGCCGGGGCCCCGGTGCCGACACCGCTGCGCCCTTGCCCGGGAGCCTCTCCGTTCTCCGGGCACATCCTCCCGCGCCGGCTTCCCCCGCTGCGCGCTCCGCAGACGCCCTCTCTCTCCATTTCCCGGCGTCTCTGGGCCACTCCGTCAGTGCTTTGGGGTCTGCATCCCCGCTTTGGGGTCTGCATCCCCCCTGGCTCACCTGGCCTCCTGCGTGGTCTCCTCCCAGCTTCCCGAGGACAGCACCAGCGAGGGACTGGTCCTGGGCCCGCCTGTGCTTGTGCCTGGGCTCGCAGGGGTGTTGGACGCCGGGACTGGCCGCCTGCCTGTGAGCGCTTCGTATGGGAAGGGTCTCCCCCAGGAAGCGCGGGTTTCGGACAGACAACATCCACAGACGCCAGGGTCCCTCCCTAAACCCCACAGCGCACCCCGTCCTCTCCTGCTTACAGTTAAAGCACGCCCCTCCCCAAAGACCGTCTCGCTGACGCCCACGCAGTGACTGTGTCCAGGGCGATCCGGGGCCCAGGGCTGCGTCTGCTGGTTCTTCAGTGTCGAGTGCGGCTCCTCCCAGCCCAGCAAGTCCTGACCCCGGAGGAGCCAGGTGTTTAAAAAGCATCAGGCGCAGGGTGATACAGTGGGGCCTTGACTTACGAGTGTCCCGACTAACGAGTTTTTTGAGATACCAGCTGTCTCTCGGCCAATTTTTTGCATTGAGTTGATAGAGTAATTTGAGTTAATGAGCTCCTTAACGAGCTCCTTAATGAGCTTGGTCTCGGAACGAATTAAACTCGTAAGTCAAGGCCCCACTGTACTTAAGCAAAGATGGAGGACCAGCGGGAGGTGTTCCCAGGACACGTTCGGCCCTTTGCCGTGCTCTTCACAGCACCCCCCGTGGGCTGGCCGCGTGGGGAGGCCGCCTGTGGAGCAGGCACGGCACGGAGGACGCGGTGCGCACCGGGCATTGTTCCCACTCGGCGCCGCTGCCCGTGCCGTGCGCTCTGACTGTGTCCGCACCGGGGCTCATCCTCATCACTGACATGCAAAGGAGGATCCTCTCGCTTCTGGTGACAGTTTCATTGAGTAGCCACTGTGTCTGTGAAGAATGTGTGTGTGCCTCCCGCACTCCATCTCAACCGGATCGCAAAGTATCGTAATTAAAGTGTGTAAAATTGTTTAGTGTGAAAACATTTTAATAATGTCGATGGACTGGAGACCAGTTCTGTGAGTCGGGTTGGCGAGCCTGCAAGGCCGGGTAAGAGGCAGTGTACGACCGGGCTCATGCGGTGGGCAGAGCGGACAGGAGTGGAATAACCGTAATCGTGTACCACGGGGCGATGATCGGATGCTCCTCAGCATCTCATGAAATACAAGGAAGGAGGAAAGCGATGCCATTGGTCCGTGAGAGGCGGTGATGCTGGGCTTCCCAGCACAGCCTCTCGATGGTCTTTTTTTTTTTTTAATTTTTATTTTTTTATGATTTTTACAGAGAGGAAGGGAGAGGGATAGAGAGTCAGAAACATCGATGAGAGAGAAACATCGATCTGCACACCTCCTACTGGGGATGTGCCCGCAACCAAGGTACATGCCCTTGACCGAAATCGAACCTGGGACCCTTCAGTCCGCAGGCCGACGCTCTATCCACTGAGCCAAACCGGTCAGGGCTCGATGGTCTTTATCACTTTCATCTCTCTCTCTCTCTCTCTCTCTCTCTCTCTCTCCCTCCCTCCCTCCTCCCTCCCTTCCACTCTCTCTAAAAATCAATGGGAAAATATCCTCGGGTGAGGATTAACAAAAAACCAAACAAAAACAACAAAATAACAGACGGGTCAAACAGAAAACAGACAGGAAGCTGGTAAAGGAAATTACACCAGGTGGGTAATGAATGTAAATATGAATGGTCTAAACCACACGATTTAAAAGGCAGAGCGTGTCAGACCGGGTAACAATGGAGATTATGCAATGTGCTGCCTACAGGAAACTTTCTTTTTATACAAAGACAAAGGCAGGTTAACAGTAAAAGGACAGATGCAGCTGTACCAGGCTAACACTGACCCAGTGAGAGCTGAATTGACTCTATTGATATCAGACAACGTAGGCCCTGGCTGGGTAGCTCAGTTGGCTAGAGCGTCATCCTCACACTCCAAGGTTGGGAGTGTGATCCCTGGCTGGGGCAATTACGAGAATCAACCAGTGAATGCACGAATAAGTGGAAAACGAATTGATGTTTTTCTCTATCCCTAGCTCTCTCTAAAATCAATAAATGAAAAAAATTTAAAAACCCAGACAACTTAGACTTTGAACAAGGAATATTATCCGTGTTATCAAGAAGACATAACAATTCTAAATGCATATTCATCAGGATTCAAAGGATCTGAAGCAAAAATTTAACAAAACCAAAATGACAAATTCACAATTATAAGACATCAGCCCTCTTTTCTCTGTAATTGATAGAGGAAAATCAGTTAGCCTATGGAACTCGGACAATATAGCGACAATGTGACCTCATTGACATTTATGAGAAAACACCCGTGACGACAGCAGAATACTCATTGTTCAAATTCGCGTGTGGAACATTTATTAAGATAGATCCTAAGCCAGGTCACAAACTACATCTCACTAAGATGAGAGAGGGGAAATCACATGGAATGTGGGGGCATTAAATGAGGAATCGGTGATGGCGATCGCCCCGGGGGACGCACGGCCCGAGGCCGACTTTGGGGAAGGCGGTAGGTGGTACCCTGAGGAGCCTCTGGAGGAGGCCCCTGAGGAAAGATGAGGGGATCCCAAGGGGAACGGGAAAGAGGACACAGAGGCCACGCGCCCAGAGACTCCCAAGGAAATAGCATCGTCACGTGGAGCCGTGCCCAGTAACGGGGTGGAGACAAACCCATGGGGTTAGAGGCTCGGTGCTCAGTGGTGACCCTGGACAGAGCCGTCGGTGGGAAATGAGGAGGGAGAGCCGTGTCGGTCCCTGGCCCGGGCACCTCGCTCCCTCTGGGGAAAGCCAGGAGCGCAGCAACGAGGCCGAGGCTGGAGGGAAAGCCAGGTCATCGGAGGCGATTTTTTTGTTTTTAGTTTGTTTATTTGTTGTTTTAAAAACAAGGGAGATTTGAACATGTTTGTAGACTGAAGCGAGGAGCTGGTAGGTCGCAGAGGAGGTGGAAGGAATGGAGTTATGAATGTGGGTATCGATTCCTCTGGAAGGCAGAGATGAGAGAGGACAACGTGAATGCAGATACGTTTGCCGCGGGGCTGGAGATGGGTAAGGGCACCACCCTCGATGCCCCTTCTGCCCTCACGCGGTGGCTCACACGCTGTGCCCGAGCCCTGACTCCCGGGCTCCAGACCCAACTCTACGTACCCTCTGGCATCTCCGCTGAGAGACGCCATCCCTCCGCACGCGCGCATGGAAACAAACCTGCATTCCCTCTCCCCTTCCGTGCCTCCCTCCCCTTGTGGCCCCGGCGGCTGGACCCCGAGTCAGCCCGGTGTACAGCATAGCCTCGCCTTAGGCCCGGTCAGAAGTTGGGCTCCACTTGGCAAACCTGCAGGGCACGCAGGGTGGGCTGGGGGTGTGGAGGGGGCGGGGTGGGAGCGGGATCACAGAGAGTGAGTTGAGGTGATGACAAATCCAAACCAGCCAGGCTACCCCCAACATGCCAGCGATTCACCCCAACATACCAGTGATTCACCCCAACATGCCAGCGATTCACCCCAAACATGCCAGCGATTCACCCCAACATGCCAGCGACTCACCCCAACATGTCAGCGATTCACCCCAACATGCTAGCGATTCACCCCAACATGCCAGCGATTCACCCCAAACATGCCAGCGATTCACCCCAACATGCCAGCGATTCACCCCAACATGCCAGCGATTCACCCCAAACATGCCAGTGATTCACTCCAACATGCCAGCAATTCACCCCAACATGCCAGTGATTCACCCCAACATGCCAGTGATTCACCCCAAACATGCCAGCGATTCACCCCAACATGTCAGCGATTCACTCCAACATGCCAGCGATTCACCCCAACATGCCAGCGATTCACCCCAACATGTCAGCGATTCACCCCAACATGCCAGCAATTCATGGAGATGAGCGGGGGGAGGCTCTCGAGGGAAGGCCGCAGGATGGAGCTTTCTGAGATGAGAGGAGATGGGGGGTTGGCGGTGGAGGCAGGCCCCGGAGGAAGCTCTGAGCCGAAGCAATGCTGGCGGCAAGCCCCTTCCTCGGTGTCCCTTCCACCCGGAACATGAGCACCGAGGGGGGGGGGGTCGTTAAAGGCCCCACCTGGCACAGACGTCCCAGCTCCAGGCCCTCGGCGTTCCTCCAGACCGGCCTGGGAGCGTGGCCTTCCCCCGAGTGTCCCCCCACCCCCACCCCGTGGCCCATCGCTGGCTCTAGATGAGCTATTCCGCCCCGCAGTGCCCCCTGCTCTGGCCCCAGGCGTGCGTCCCCCTTTCTCCTTCCCTCTTGTCAACCACTGTCGACATTCTTGTGCCTTCTGCTTCCAGTCACTCAGAAACCTGGTTTTTATAAGCTTTTCTCGGAGCTCTCCCGTTCCTGGCAGAGGAGAGCTGCGGGAGGCCAGTAGCAGCGATGCGCATGCAGATGAAACAACATGTAACCGTGCAGACAAGCAGGTCCAGCCTGGGAAATGCCTCCCCTGCAAGTGGAGGTTGACATGCTGGCCGAGGTGTCGATGCTGCTCACTGCCCTGAGCAGGCGCGGTGGCTGCTCCCAGCCGGCTCTCCAGGCCCCGCCGGAGGAGATGGAATGAGGGTGAACGATGCTCGCGTTTGGGCCTGGAGACCACCTGGTCCATCTGCCGGATGCGGAGGCTGGAGTTGCCTCGCTGGGCAGCGACCCCGCTCGTGCCTCCCCCGTCCCCCCTCCCCCCGCTGACTCTGACTTTCCCAGGTGCTAGGACGCGGGAGCCACAGACCAGCGCCCCCATCTCATTCACCTCGGCCGGTCCCCGCCTGTGGCTGGGGGGCCAGTGCGCTCCTGGCCCTATGACCTCACTCTGACGTCACCTTCTCCAAGGCCAGACCTCCCTGTGGCGCCGGACGCTGCTGCTTCTGTCGGAGAAGAGTCTGGAAGCGGGATCTCGTCGGGTTCCTCACAGGGTGCAGCCACACTGTCCTCGGCCTCGGCCGGTGGCAGCAGAGTCTGCGGCAGGTGGCCGAGCCCTGTCACTGTCAGTCGCCAGCCTCTGCCGTGGCCTCTTGGCTCACGTGCCCCCAGGTCCTCACATCCGAGAAACACCGAGACCCGCGGGCGCCGTTATCGATGAGGCTCTCCCCGGCCCAGGGACAAGGAACCGCTGCCCCGGCCGTTGTGTGAGCAGGAGAAAGAGCTGTGACGTGGGGGTGGCAGGTCGCAAGGCGCAGTGTGGCTGCCGCTGAGCCTGCCGGGACCGGGACAGAGCGGGCGGGGACAGTGCCCCAGGGCAGCCGGGGGGCTGCCAGGAAAAGCCCTGGGCCGCACCCACAGACCAGGTGACCCTGGGGGTGGGGGCACGCCCTGGATTTGGGGGGCGGGGAGGCTGCACACAGCGTCCTGCTGACTGTCCAAGGCCAGGACGTGACGCAGGCAGAGAGAAGACACGGGCTGGGCCCTCGCTCCCGCCCTGGGTTTCCCGGGGTTCCCACCAGGGGCGAGGGGGCGCTGGGGACTGCGAGGGGGCGTCTCGGCCAGTCACCATGCTGCGGGCGCCGGCGTGAGCGGCGAGCAGGGCCCGGTCAGTGGGTCCCGACCAGGAGTCGTCCTGCGGGGCTGGCTTGGGTGGGAAACGGGCGGAACGATGACCTGCCCACCATGCTGGGCAGACCCTGAACTTGGAGTCAAAGGTGGGGCCCAGCCCCTGCCCGGGGGGCCCTGTCTGTGGAAGCAGAGCTCTGGGCTCCTGAAGAGAAGGCGGGGGGCTGGGCCCCGCAGGCTGGCTCTCCCCGCGCCGCGAGGTTGGAGCAGGACGGGGGACAGGGCAGAGACCACCCTCCCTGAGAGGCGCCGAGCTTCCTGTGGATTCATTGTGGAAGGGTTAGAGGCCCCGGTGGGAGGCCGTGTCCATTTACTCCACCACCTGCAGCCCTGAGAACGAAGGTCTCCGTGAGCTACGAGTGCATTCCGCTTCTAGAAGGTTCTAGAAGTTTGCACAACCAGGTTCTTTTTCCCCAGGCTCTCCCCTCTCCTGCCCAGTTGTTGGCTGGTCACCGTCTTGCCTTGGACCAGAGCAGTCATGTTTTGACAATGCCTGGAGCCAAGCGTAGAAATAGAAACAGACCTGAGTCTGGCCCCGGGTGCGAGGGGCCGCTCCCCCCGGCAGAGGTAGGAGCGAGCTGCCAGCGGCTGGCTCAGGGCCTCCCAGGGAGAGGACTGCTGGATTCGGAGGAGATTTCAGGCTCCCTGGGGCAGGACGCTGGCCGTTGCACAATGGAGAATTATTTTGTGGTATTTATTTTATGGCTCCTAACCCTTGTTCTAAATCTTGCCGGTGTGTTTTCATTTAAAATGTATTAAGCGAAACTTGGCATTGCGACTTGGCTCCATGAAGCTCTACAACAGCTTAATCCAGATTTTATTATACTGGGACTCGGGTGTCTGCAGGGCCGCAGGGGAGGCAGCTGGATTTGGGGGTGGGCCGAGAGCGTAAAGGAAGTTGGAGCCTTACTATGAACTTAACCCTTTGGGTGCCCTCGCGGCCATTCACCGAGTGTCTGTGGTTGGACTTCATGTTTTCCAAATGTTGCCTCAGTGACTGGTCAGCCTTCCCGAGACGGGGCTGGGGGCCTGGGGGCAGGTGGCCCTCGGCCCGAGCCGGGGCCTGTGGCTGTCATCGCGAGGCCTGTCGGGTGGGGCCTCCCAGGCAGCGTGAAGAAAGCAGCCTCGCCCCGTCTGAGCCCAGGACCCTCACTCTAACCGCCTCCTGACAGCTTGACCTGAGCGCGCATGGGCCCTTCGGCCTCAGGACAGCAGACCTCCCGACCCGCCTGCCCGCCAACTGCCCCAACACTGTGTTCCCTCCTGGAAACAGCCGCCGTCGGCTAAGCTGCCCCTGCAACTCTCGCCCCTCGGTCACCGCGGGCCCGTTGGCTCCACCTGCTCAGTCCATCTCTCCTCTGTGCGTTCTCTCCGCCTCCACGCCCACCCCGGCCCCAGCACCAGCGCTCTCACCTGGAGCACCATTGGCCTGCGACCTGTCTCCACGTCTAGTTGGGACCCTGTCCATCTGTGGCCGTCTCCCTCACAGCCACAGTGTCCTCCTTTAAGAAGAAACTAATGCCTCACATCCTGCCCCAGCCCCCCGCCCCATGGCTTCCCACTGCACCCACACGAGCTCCTGGTTTAAGCCGTTCATGTCCTCGGGACCCTGCTCCCTCCCTTTACCTCCCGGTCTCCTCTCCCTCCCCGGTCTCTGCCTCTCTCTGGGCTCCGACTTCCCCCGCGTCCCCCTCCGTGGGCCCCTGGCTGGCCCCTCGTCCTGTAGACGACTCCTGCCAAGGCCTCTCCCGACCCTCCTCGAGGCTAAGCACCCACTGAGTCTCTCAGGCGCCTGCGCGCCGCCAGGGCACCGGGTGTGCGCTTTACGTTTATTGTACCGCGGGCTCGGCTCCTGTCCCTCCCACTGGCCTCTGGGTCCCTCTAGGGCAGTGGTTCTCAACCTTCTGGCCCTTTAAATACAGTTCCTCATGTTGTGACCCAACCATAACATTATTTTCGTTGCTACTTCATAACTGTCATGTTGCTATTGTTATGATCGTCATGTAAATATCTGATATGCAGGATGGTCTTAGGCGACCCCCGTGAAAGGGTCGTTCAACCGCCAAAGGGGTCGCGACCCACAGGTTGAGAACCGCTGCTCTAGGGTTCGGGCTGTGTCTGGTTTGCTCGCCCCTGTAAATCCAGTGCCCAGACCCAGGCCTGGTCTGTGGCCTGTGTCCAATAACTAGTGGCTGAGTCCACAAACCCTGCCTTCGCGGAGTCGATTGATCAGCAAACATCTGCTGAGCTCTGCCGCGCCTGCCAGGTAGTGAGAGAGAAACGCCCGAGAAAGCGGAAGGCGGTTCAAAGCGCCGTCAAAGAGGAATCCACACTGGCTGCAGGCAGACATCCTGGACGCTTGGGCGGAATCTGCCGAGTGAACGTGGAAAAGGTCATGACCTGGAGGCAGGTGGGTAAGAGTGTCCGACACCAGGGGCTCCTGCTTCAGCTCGGCCTTTGCGTTTGTACCCTCAGGTGTCAGGGGGCTGAGCCGGGCCAGTGACAGGAAATCCACAGCGAGCGTGTGCGGGCACCCAGCCGGCTCCCTCCCTGGGTCCTGCTCTCAGTCCTCCTGTTCATCCATCTCAGTCTACATGTTGGGGTTCCAGATCTCCTCCTGGGGCCCCCAACCACGCCCTCGAGGGGAGACAGGCCTGCCCTGGCCTCCCGTTCTTTCTAGACCCCTGGAGACCCCAGGGCAGTGTATGAAGTGCTTTGTCTCGAGCTGACAGTTGCCATTAAGAGACTTTAGGCTCCTTTTCCAGGAGATAAAATGTGCTTTGCTGTTCTTAGCTGTGCTGTGTTCATTGACGCATTTTCATGTCGGCCTGGAGAGTGTGTGTGTGTCAGGGAAACCTTTATTAATACGTCTGAAAACAGTAATTTATAGAAAACTAGAGAAAAGCAAAGAGTGGTGAGGGCTCTCTGCTCCGACGCCGCTGCTGCAGGGCAAAGGGACTCAGCCAGGTGAGTTCCAGGCCGTTTCCCTCCGTGTGTCCCAGGACACGCAGGATGGCCGGGGACAGGGCGGCGGCCTGTGAGCTGCTCAGGAGGGAAACGCCAATGTTCCCCAAGGAGGCACCCACACCCTTGGTCATTAAACTTTTCAGTGGTGGCTCTTCAGGGCAAAGGCTTGACACGCTTATGAAGAACCTGCAGGCCAAGCCCTGGGCTTACTGTACCCAGGACCCCGCTGGGGTGACGGAGTG
>NW_005873318.1:0-25865 GCF_000147115.1 Myotis lucifugus
CATCTACTCCATTCCTTTCGGTCTATCAGTCAATCCATGTTGTTCTTAAAAGATCTGTTTTGAAAATCAAAGAAATCGAAAATGCGATCACTGCCCATTTCTGTTTGGTAAGCCAGTGGACAAAGTTAACAGGGCAAATGGCAATGAAGGGACTGTAGCCCAGGACAGCTGAGTGCAAAGGCCACTTCTTCAGATTCCACGCGTGACACTCCCGGCCGTGTTTGCCCTGAGCCAGACGCAGTGGGTACCAGGCCCTGCACGAATGTCCGCTTTGCAGTTACATGATCTCCCTGGAGTTCAAAGCCAACATTCAGCGTTCAGGTTGGGAGGGCAACAGGGCTTAAAACGCATTGGAGTTAAAGACAACATTTTGCAAAACAGGCTCGGTGAGATCCTAACAACAGTCTCTTCAGGTACGTGGGACACCTGCCGAGACAACAGCAGCCAACTCTCTCACCTCGTCATTGGACTGTTAGGAACTTAATTTAGTGAAAACCTGGGAGGAATCGAATAGGCTCCGTTTATTTAAATTAGACCCAAATATTACACAGAGCAAAGGAATAACCAGAGTCACAAGATTTTAAAAAACAGCATTAATGCTACTGTAATAATAATAACTAATAAAATAAACCTTATTAACACTACAAATACTGCTAGTAACCATTACGACGATGATGATGATGATGATGATGATGATGACGACGACGACAACTTCTTTTCCCCCGACCAGGTGTCCGACGCTCTGCGCAGTGAGGTGGCTTCCTGCTCTGTGCTCACGTTTGTGCTTCTGGAGATATTTACAAATCAGCCTGGTGTTCTCAGTGAGGGACACGCCACAACATTAGACAATTCCTATTCATGCGTAAAATTCAATACTGGTGTTATACATTGCCAACTCTCCGAACACCAACCTCTAGAATTGTAATTTATTTCCTATAAGAAAATTGAATCGTATTTTCAAACAACCAAATAAAAAATTCAGCCTGATTGAAGTCATTTTGATTTGAAAATGTGACAGTCATTCATTTGATTTTGCATTTTAATTCTCATGGTTGCAAATATTTAGAAGAAAGTTAACTGAAACCATTTATGAAAAATAATTTTTTTATTCTTTACGCTTACTGTCATTTATATTTGTAGACAATTTATACAGGGTGGGGCAAATGTAGGCTTACAGTTGTTCATATGGAAAATAATACAGTAATTAATAAATAATAATAATACAAGAATAAACTTTCGTGTTGTCTCAACTCTAAACCTATTCTTGTTGCACCCTGTATTTACATATTAAAATGTTGGACTCTATAAATATCTTATATTTATTTTTAATAGTTTAGATCCTTCCAGGCTACTGTGGGGGCCCTGGAGTTTGGGGGCCACTTCTCTCTGGGGGGCCCTTTCTAGTGCCTGGGGCAGCGGGGGCCACGGGGCCATCGGGAAGGGGCTCCAAGGCCGTGGGGACCTGCTGGGCCTGGTCTCTGCGTCTCCCCACAGGACACTCGGAGGCTCCTGCGGGCGGACCTCTCCCCTGACCACTGCCGTCTATGGGATCACGTGAAACTGGGCCCCAGCGCGGAGGTGACACAGGGACTGTACGTGAGGCTCACTCAGGGCAGACACAGGTGAGTGCAGGACTCTGCCTGCTACTGGCCTTGGGCTCACGCTGCAGGTGTGACTGCTGTGTGGGCCTCATGTGTCTGGGTCCAACCGGGGTGGTGGGGGTGGCAGGAGGCATCCTCCAGCTTGTGCCCCCTCCAGTGCTGGTACCCAGGGCTGCCATGCCTTCCTCTGCAGCCCCAGAGCAGGGCACCTTCCTGCTGAGGGAGCCCAGACCGTGAGGCAGTGCCCGAGGGCCCCCACTCCCTGCCGTCCCTTGTCTGTGCTGGGAGCTCCAACGCCTGGCGCTTGGTCTGCCCTCAGTCCTGCCAGGGAAGCGTGATCCTTGCCTGATGGGCGTGCCCTTCTCATCCACTCACTGGCCTCCTGTCACCTTCTCACAGTGACAGCGCGTGGGAGGCGAAGCGCAGGTGACAATGAAAGGGAACAAGGTAGGAATACAGCGATTACGGCCCGAGGAGTTCAAGGCGCAGCCTGCGTGGAAGATGGGCTCCAGATGTAAGCTGTGCCCTCTGGGTGGTAAAGGCCACATCAGCATGAAGCCGACGACTGTCCTCATGCTCCTGCCTAGACGGGAAGACTTCCTCCATTGGCGAGCTCCGCGCAGGGACAGCCTTTCGGGGTCCCCGGAAGCTGCGTTCACAGGCAACCTGTGGGTCACACACAGTCCGGGGTGATGACGTCACCAGCCATCATCAGGTGGCATTGGCACAGCAGAGGCAGGAGTGGTTTCTCACCATAGAAACCGGTTCGAGAGATCCATGTCACTGTGAGCTACAGCAGCGTTGCTGCCGCGCCCTTGTGGTGAGAGACGTGGAATTAGCCAACGCGTTTGTCGATCAAGAACACAAGAAGACATTTCCTGGGTCGGAACAGGAGCCGGTGCCTGGAGCCACCGGGGCCCTTCTGAGCTGCTTACACAGCGAGCGAACCCGTGAGCACCTCGTCTCCGCCCAGTGTTCTGAAGTCCTCGATGAAACCTGCCCCTCGCCCGGCCCACCACTCCTCCTGACAAGTGTTCATATAGCCAGGGACCCACACACAGCATCTGCGGGGGCCTGCACCCCTAGAAGGAGCTCCGCGGAGGACGCCATGGCAGCCTCCGCCCCGGGCGCCTGGGAGCAGGGACAAGGCTAACCTGATTACACAGGGAGTGTGACCTTGATGCCCAAGGTCGCTGGCCCGGAAGGAAGAATCCCGGGTTCCGGTCTGGGTTTACTTCTTGCTGGCTGAGTGGCCTTCCGTGGGTGAATGTGACATTACAAATTCTCAGATTCCTCTTGCAAATGGAGCCAACAGTGTGTGCCCTACTTACCACAGAGGGTTATTGTACTGATCAAAGAAACCCATGTTTGTGAACGGGCTTGGCAAACTGTGACGTGATTGGAAATAGGTATTTTGCAATACCAAGTGTCTATAAAAACCATGCAAGTTTTTTACCCTTAAAGGTATTTAATAACAATCACATGTGGTTTATCTTATTCCTTTTTATCCTCACCTGAAAATATGTTTACTAATTTGAGAGAGGGAGGAAGGGAGACCGAGAGGGAGAGAGAGAAAAACATCGATGTGAGAGAGAAACATCAATCTATTGCCTCCCGTACCCACACCAACCAGGGATTGAACCTGCCACCCGGGTAGGGGACCTGGCTGGGAATCGAACCCGCACCCGTTTGGTGTACAGTATGACAGTGCAACCCACGGAGCCACTCAGCCGGGGCTATTTTATCCTTGTTACACAGTGAAAAATAGTCTCTCCAAGGTCACCGTTTCCTTTCAGTGGTTCCGAGCAGCATCACTTAGGCCTCTTCGTGTAATGGAACCAGGAAAAATTACATGAAAATCATTAAAAAGCCATTTCCCCTCCGGGGCTGTCTGATCTGGCTTCCAAGTCACAGACAATCTCGCTCGCTGCCCTGTGTTTCCACCACACGCGACACTTAAAGCTCAGGCTTAGGTGGAAGCCCCCCTCCCCCTCCCCCCCAGGAAGCCCCCCTCCCCCTCACCCCCAGGACACCCGTGTGATGATGAATAATTCTTGACATTTCAGAACTGAAAGCTTCGGTCTCCACTCGCCGTGACTTCAAAGGGTGGCCCCCACTGGAGAGTCAGTGCCAAGGGGCCGAGGGGCCATGTCTCCTGCCTCGGACACTCAGTTCCCTTCAGCCAGGGCTCCTGACCCCGCAGAGGGCGGAGACAAAGGCTGCGGCCTGAATAGAAGGTCAAGTGGAGGAAAAGGTGGCTGTTTCCGGGACGTGGCTGAGTAACGCACCCTCCCCGCGCCTCTGTCTCTAGTTCATCACAGCGCCTCGCTGCAGAGGTTTGCAGAGGTGACGCCCACGGGTGTGTCTGTTTCCATCCACGCTAGGGCGAGGGTCGTCCCCCCTCTAACCGTGACCTCCAGAGGGGAAGTCCTGGTGCCTGGGTCCCGGAGATCCTAACTAATCACCCCCAAATCCTTGCACCTTGTGTACTCGCACGCGATCCAGTGGGGGGTGGGGGCGGAGGGGGGACGACCCTCACTATGTACCCAATACGTAGAAACAAACACAGGGAGGCAGCCAAAATGCAGAGGCAGAGAAACATGTCACACATGAAAGAACAAGAGACATCTCCAGAAAAAGACCTAAGTGAAATGGAAGCAAACAAACTACTAGATGCGGAGTTCAAACCAGTGGTTATAAGGCTGCTCAAGCATCTTAAGAGACTTAGTGGGAATTTCAAGGGTCTCGGTGAGAATTTCAAGGACGTGGAAAAGGGCCGTCAGAAAGGAAGCATACACTGACGGGAATAGAGAATAACTCCCAAAGAAGCGCAGGTTCAGTTTGTTCCTCATCTTGAAGCGATGTCCCCCGCACACGCCAGAGCAGGTCAGAGCCTGGAGCTCCTTCTCCGCTCCTTCGCCCGCTACTTCCCGATGGCGGCGGCGGCTTTTCTTCCCGGAGCCTCCGAGTCCGTCTGTGTCTCTGCCTCACGCTCCATCCCCGAGGGCAGCGCCGTGCCCTCCCACCCGGCTCACGGCGACCCCTCAGACCTGGTCAGCTCACCGTCTCAGCAGCCCCCAAACCACTGTCCATGTGGCGAGTAGGCTGTTTCCTTTCACAGGGATCTGAATCTGTCCCGGCCGGCATTCAGTCTCCATCGTTCTCTAGTTCTCTGCGGTCCTCCCAACAGATCCAGCATCTTTTTTTTTTTAATATTTTATTGATTTTTTACAGAGAGGAAGGGAGAGGGATAGAGAGTTAGAAACATCGATCAGCTGCCTCCTGCACACTCCCTACTGGGGATGTGCCCGCAACCAAGGTACATGCCCTTGACCTGAATCAAACCTGGGACTCTTGAGTCCGCAGGCCGACGCTCTATCCACTGAGCCAAACCGGTTAGGTCAGATCCAGCATCTTAACTTGGGATGAAAAACCCTCCTGGCAAAGCCCCACGTGCCCCTGGCTTCATCGGACACCATGCCCCGCCCCCAGCCGCCTCCCACACAGAATGGAACGCAGGCACCCACCGAACGGCTTCCATCGCCTACAGGGCACAGCTTTCTCCTGCCGGGACACTGCACGTGCCCCTTCCCTGGCCTTCCACGCCCTCCCTGAACCCGTGCCAGCTACTCTCTGTCCTTCCTTCCAGAAGGTTCCGGGCTGCTATGCACAGGAACCCAGCCCTTCCCTAAGCTGCACAGCAGAGGGCAGGACCACGTTAAAAAATAATAATAATAAACCCCGAGTCTGAATCACATCCTCCAAGGACGAGACCTGCCCATGGCCGTTTCACTGCCCGCCTGGCAGCCCCGCACCGGGGCGCTCTGCTGGGGAGACGGGGGGCCTGGAGCAGGGCTGTGTTCCAGGGTTATTTTCAACAGCCGCCTTCAGGGTGCATGGCGGTCCTGACTCTCATTTAGTCTGCAATGTGCCACAAAAGCACAGGCTAGACGCCTAGAACGTGCTAGAAGGCAGTGAATAACACGCCGTGAGGACAGGACAGACCCGGCGGGGGGTGGGGGGGCATCCCCACGGGGTCAACTGCCAACTGGGCGACAAGTACACGTAGTTTTGCCTCTATTCTGAGTTGTACATCGGTCGGGGCGCACACAAGTGAGAATCGTGGGGGAAACGTGCCAAGTGAGGGCTGTGCCCCCAGCGGCTCCTCACCAGGGAGGTCAGGGGAGTCCTTGGCCCAGACTGGTGCTGCGGGGGCGCTCCGTCCCCCCAGAGCTGTCGCGATGGCGGTGGCTGTGTGTGCACCGCTCAGCGCTGTCAGGCTGCACGGAGCACGGGGTTCTGCACAGGAGGAAGAGGCGGGCGGTTTGATGTCATGGAAGTAGAAACCCCTCCTTCGCGGCCAGGCCTTCCTTCCTGGGCACCTCCCCGGCCCCTTCCCTCGGCTGTGGTGGTCGCTGGAGCGGATGGCACCTTCTCCCACCTCCCCCTGAGCCCTGAAGGGAGCAGAGCAGGCCCACAGCACCCCCACTGGACCCCATGGCACCTTCTCTGTGACACCCCCACCCACCCCCCATGGATCGGGACCTCCAAGCCTGTTCTGCCTTTACTTTCCAGACAGTGAGATGCTGGCCAACGTGGAACCACAGACCAAACTGGGAAACCCTTAGCTCTGACCCCTGAGCCAGTCCCAGATGCTGCCAGTCCTCTGAGACCCAATGCCCCTGCGGCCCACCCACCGCACGCAGCCATGGCGCCACCTGCAGAGCGTGTGAAGGATGACATGTGCTCGGCCATGGGGCTCAGATTCTGGGAGGGGGACGGGTAACTTTAGAAGCACAGACAGTGTGCTTTCCGCGTGCATTGGGGAAGGTGGGGCCGTCTTCACATGGGAAGGGCAGCTCTGGAGTGTTCCCTGACCACCGTGCACTTCACTTTAAAATGTGAAAAGGGAGGCGTACGAAGTAGGGAAGATAGTTAGTGTGGAGGATCACCTCAAATCCAGGAGGGATGGGTCCTGGCAAACGAGAGGGGCTCCAGCGTCTTCCAGACTGTGGCTGCGGAAGCGGCTGCCTCTGGTCTCAGAAATCGCCCCCCTGGGGAGAATTCCTGCAAACCCAGCCCACAGCCTGCGCCTCGAGCCCCTGCAGGAATGTGGGGGTCGCCCCCGACCTGCTCACCCACCTTGTGCTGTCGAAAGTGACCAGTTTGTGCAGCCTTCAGCCCAAACCTCACTCCACGGGTGGAGGACAGAGACGCACGTGCATGGACTGAGGGGGCGGGGTCCGCGCTCCTGGTCCTGAGGTAGGGCCCTTCCCCCCCCAGACTCAGCTCTGCTCTTAAACCATCATAAGGAGGCAGGAAGGGAGATGGGCAGGGAGGGGGATGGGAGTGTCTCTCAGAGGCCGGTGGAGCCTGATGCCAGGGCCTCAGCCTTGAAGTCCTCCCGCCACTCACCAGGCCCCTCTGTCCTCATCCCGGGAGTTCAGCTTCCCCAGGGAAGCGGGGAGTACACGGTGACCCCAAACCCCAGTCCTTACACCACAGTCAGGCCTCTTACTTATTTAATAGTTTTTGGAATCTACTGAATATTTTCACTTCAGCATTGTTCTAGGCAAGTATATCCATAAGGATATAACCATTATATTTTTTCTAGGCCACATTAAGCTAAATACCTGGCATTTTAGTTGTAAAAAGCTCAACAGCATCCCACCCCCAAACTCACCTGCGGGCCCCTCAGAGCACCCGGGCCCATGGATGGGGCCCAGGCGTCCATGCTGGGCAGACCCCACTTCACCTCCACGACCTCACTGCGATTCCCCTCCACCTGGGGGTGGGGGCGAGCCAGAGCCCCATGGCTCCCCAAACCGTAACCTGTGAGATACTTTCTAACTGTCCAAGGCTCCTATAGCCACTGTCTCTCTGGAAATCTGAAGTAACTTAAATATATTTGCTGGTGATTTCCAACGGGCTAGGCCGGGATTTCATTTGATAAGGAACTATGGGGCGTAGTTCATAATAACGCCAACATTGGCGGCGGAATAAAATGACCTGTGTGGTTCTCTGCATCTGGGACACTCCAGTAGAAGTTTATAATGAAAAGAGAGAACTCCCAGGAGATTTCATTCTAATAAACTTGGTGGTGGGTAGACTGAGTCAGAGACAGGCTATTTTTAGGGAAAGAATGGGCAATGGGCGCGGAGTAGGTATTCAGGTGGAATGAAGAAAGGCCCCGACAGCTGACCTGGGCCTCTCCGTGCAAAGGGCTATTTTTCAGGCCTAAGTCTCTTATCCCCGCTGGTGTGACTCAGTGGGTGAGTGTTGATCTATGAACCAGGAGGTCACAGTTCAATTCCCAGTCTGGGCACAGGCCCAGGTTGAGGGCTCGATCCCCAGTGTGAGTCATGTAGGAGGCAGGAAATCAATGATTTTCTCTCATCATTGATGTTTCTTTCTCTCTCCCTCTCCCTTCCTCTCTGGAATCAATAAAGCTATCCTTTTTCAAAAGGAGTCCCTTACTCTGCACCATAATACAAATGGATTAGAGTCAAAAGAAAAAATGATGACAATCACCCTTCCTTCAGAGATCTAAATTGGCTATTTTCCCCCACTGATTTGAATGGGGATTATAGTTGTTTTTTTTATTATAGTGTTCACCCTTTGTCATATAACTTGTTTCTTTTCCTTTTGGCTTCAAGTAAATATTTGTTTCGGTAGCATTATATCATCACGGTCACAAGCATTTTAAATGTAGCTATTCTTTTCAAACAGTTGGACAATAAGAGCACTTTTCATCTCAGAAATGTCCGATGCAGACGGAGAGCGGAAGCTGTACCTCAGGAAACAGAGTAGGCGGCACTAGCTATTGAGTAGACAGAAGGTCTGTGATGAAGAGTATAATGAAGTCTCTAAAATAGACGTAAAAGCTGCAAGGAACAAAGGGCACATTCACAAAGGTTTCATTGGAGACAGAAGCGCTCATCTAGAGAAGACTGCTTTTAAAGTTTGCTTACATTTTTAAGTGGCTCATGTTATGGAGACTAAAATACATTATGACAAAACGCCATAACCGCTGGAAATGAATAAGACGAGGGTGGGTGCTGCCCTGGGTCCTGCTGGTAAGGGTGGCGGCTGGTAGGGTCCTGGGATCACCAGTGAATCCACGGGGCTCCCACCTCCAGTTCTGCCCACGAGCCAAGCCGACTGAGACCTTCCGTCCGCCTTCCGACCCAGCTCCCATCCCAGGTGAGCACACAGCTTCAGCAATGGAAAGAACACCTGAGACCTCCCGCCGGAAATGTCAGGAATTTCGTAATCTGGAGACAGGAAGTGTTCGACAAGAGACCTTATTATATAACCCTGGGAAGCAGTGGTTCCACCTGGCTTCTGTCCTTACAACCTGTTCCACGCAGTCTTATCTCCGAGTGTTGCACATGTTCTGGAACTGCTGGGCTTCTGCTGGGCCGTGTGGCTCAGTTGTCTCTGAATACAAAGGGAAAATAATGGGGATTAAATAAAGAAACGTAAATTGATCCGCAATAAATACTTTACCACTTCGAATGCAAGGCACGGCACTTTACGCACCATCAGTGTGTAGGGATAGAGATACCTCCCTTGAAGGAGCCTACAGATTCGTTGGCAAGATAAGATATGAATGCCACTCACACAACATGGAGCATGAAATCACTCAGTAGCAATGTCCTAAGCTGTTTAGCGAAGAAAATAATGACTACTGTAACCAATATATCCAATTGGATATTTGAGAGTTCTCCAAAGTTTCAAAAACAAGACAATTGAACATGTCTAAGAGAAGAATCCCATACTCTCCTCCAGCGTCTTTGGTCCTGGTACTGATACCTGCATCTACCTTTGTGTTACCGAGGGACCTGGGGTCCCCCCGAGTCACCCTCTCCCAGGCCACGGAGCAGCAAACCTCCACGTGAACATCCTAACCGCTCACATCTCTGCAGTCTCTCTCATTCCTCCCATCTTGATTTGGACGTGTGTCTCTCTTTACGAATGTCTGGCTTCCCCAGTAGACATTAAGCTCCACCCATCAGGGACCCCTTTAATTCTGGCCACTGTCCTCAGACGCTAGCAGGACCGCTGGTACAGAACAGGCCCTGGGCACATGGAGTGAGTGCATGACTGGGCAGACCCAGGGAGAGGCAGGCTCTAGTAGGATCCACTTTCATTCTGAACGCCAAGCAGTCAGTGACACAGTCATTCCATGGTTTTTGCAAACTTATGTTCACATAAAAACCTGCACACACGTGTCTAAAGCAGCTTTATTTGTTCAATGGCTTATATTTTTTCAGTTGAAAGGAATAGAAAGAGAGAATATGTGGTGGCTTGAGCAAGATTGAACTGAGATCCATGCCTATTTGAGCATCCCAGACCATTTTCCTCCCTGCAGCCTCCCAGCAAAGCTCCATCCAGGGCTGGTTTCTCCTCTGCTTGGAGCCTCCACTCTTCAGATGAGGCTCATTCTTAAGTCACGGTGGCGCATGATGTGCAGGCAACCGCCTCGGCACTCCTCCTGAGCCCAGCAAGAACGTCAAAGCTCTTCTCTTTCCAAGTTGGTAAAGATGCCCTGGGCCTGGCTCTCATCGGCCAGAACTGGGTCACGTGCCTATGCCTAAGCCAATCGCTGCAGCTTACACTAATCACAGAACATCCCTGGAGCTAGAAGTCCAGACAATCCCAGTCAGACGACCTCGTCTACCTTGGAGAAGGAGTGCGTTCCCAGAGGAATACTTTGCCACGAAAAGGATGAATGTTCTCAGTAGGGGAATTAAATAAGACAGCCAACCACAGACGCCTCCTGGTTACTGCTGTCACCAGGGCAGATGAACACTGATGTCTACAGAACAGCATGTAGGCATAGGGTGCTCAGATTGGAGCCAAAGAACTATAGCATCCACCACGGCCCTGCCCTGGTGCAGGGGCTGGTGAGGGCGGGGTGGGTGCTCACGTACAGAAAATATTAGAACAAATAAAATAAAACCCCAAACCTACATGGACGGGCCTCAGAACAAGCCAGGAAGCCTCATTGGGCAAGACAGGAGGCCAGAGCCACATGATGCAGAAGCATGCGCTTCTTTACCCACCACGGATGGCGTTACTGGGGACTGACCGCAAATTTGATGACCAGTTGAAAAAGACGCCCCACATGTGCATCTAGTTATGGGTATTCAGATGCTAGGACCCCGGGTGGGCAAAGCCTGCCACTCCTCCCTTTTGCAGAAATGTGCATGTGTATGCGAGGTCCACAAAAGCATGAAAGCAACAGGGGCTAAGACAACAGAGCATAGAGCGGGACTAAGTGTCAGGGATGTGCTACCGGCCACAAGTGCCCGAAGTCCCGGGAGAAAGGCCAGTGGCGGCCAAGCTCTTCAGGGACAACGGCAGACAATCGTATTTTGCCCTTCACATCAGAGAATCGTTAAAATGTGTGCTTTTACTTGCTTTTCTCCCCCCAGCAAATAGGAACATCTTGGAAGTGATTCAGTCCCATTTGTTAGCCTGACTCTTTGTGATGTGGGCATGTATTGACGGAGGACCCGCTAAGGGGAAGGTTGTTCCATGTAACCATGGAAACACAAAGCTTTAATCAGTTTCTGGACAATCTTAGGAGCTAGCATTTCTCCTACCGAATTTTGAAAGCCTCGATGAAATTCCATTCTCAGAGGAGAATTCTTGCTACTATAAGGCCAGACCCCATAGGAGAGTAGCATCCTCCCTCCTTCCCCCAGGGGATGAGAGGGAGAGGAGATGTGCAGAGGGTCAGGGGGTGATGAGGGAGAGGAGGTGTGCAGAGGGTCAGGGGGTGATGAGGGAGAGGAGGTGTGCAGAGGGTCAGGGGTGATGAGGGAGAGGAGGTGTGCAGAGGGTCAGGGGGTGATGAGGGAGAGGAGGTGTGCAGAGGGTCAGGGGGTGAGAGGGAGAGGAGGTGTGCAGAGGGTCAGGGGGTGATGAGGGAGAGGAGATGTGCAGAGGGTCAGGGGGTGATGAGGGAGAGGTGATGTGCAGGGACCCAGGAGGGAAAGGTGATTTGATTCTTGGAATCCTCTACTCTACTGTTGAATCCCTGTGAATTATTCTGTATTTCAGTTAGTGTATGTTTCACTTCTGACAACCCTTGTTCATGTATTTGAAATTCTCACTAAGTCTCTTGAAGCTCTCATTAAGATCCCTGAACATCCTTATCACCATTGTTTTGAAGTCTGTGTCTAGTAGTTTGTTAGATTCCATTTCACTTAGGTCTTTTCTGGAGATTTCTCTTGTTCTTTCATTTGTGACATGTTTCTCTGTCTCTGCATTTTGGCTGTTTCCCTGTGTTTGTTTCTATGTATTAGGTAGAGCTGCTGTGTCTCCTGGAATTGGTAGGGTGGCCTTGTGTAGTAGGTGTCCTATAGGGCCCAGTGGCTCAGCCTCTCCAGTCACCTGAGTTGGGCACGCTAGGTGGACCTGTGTGGGCTGTGTGCACAGTCTTGTAGTTGAGCCTTGATTACTGTTGGTGTCACTGGGACAAATTCATCTCCAGGCCAATTGGCTGTGAGGACCAGCTGCGACTACAGTGGGGAGCTGCTATGCAAGAGACACCCTTATGGGGCAGGGCTTGTTTCAATGGGGCTTTGGTGCTCACTGAGTCTGCCCCCTTGAGTGTGTCGCTTGTGGATGTGAAGAGTTGTAATCTGATATGGTCTGAAGCTGTCCACCAGATGCACTGGCTCTGGGGCCTCCCAGGAAGTGCAAAGTCGGCCACTGCCTGAGGCCACGCGGCAGGAGCTACGGAGAGATCTGCAGATGGCTGCTACTTGTGTTGGGGTAGGGAGTGCCCAGGGGAGGCCCAGCTGTGAAGCAAGGCAGGGTGGTACTAATGTTGGGTCTTGGGCTTTTTACTGATAGGTTTGGGGCACGCTGATGCCAACTGTTTGAGAGATTTTAGAGAAGTCTGAAACTGAGAAAGGACAGGCCATTTGTGCTGTGCCAGCTCAGCCAAGGGTTTGGTGAGCCTGAGGATGAGCAGTGAAGGATTAAAGAAAAGACACAAAGAGAATATAGTTGGGGCTCACTGGATCTCCTGTGCCTGGATGAGGCCACAGAGAAGGATCCAGCAGGCAAGCTGAGGCTTTATTTTATAGTCAGAGGAAAACAAGGAAGTGGTCAACATAGTTACAATGTTCTTGTGAGTTTCACTTGTTTTGGCAGCACTTGTTGCACCTCCCACAGCCCGTTAGCTACTCAGGAAGGATTTAGGGGGCGCTATAAGGTCAAGCCTAATTATGCTAAGAGGGCTCTGCCCTCTAAGTTGGGACTCGTTTGTGGCTCTGCCACAGGTCAATCCAGGCTTTACTCTAGAGCCACTCCCTATAGCCATTCATATGAAAAAGCTGCTTGCAAACAGCTTGGGTGGGGCCAAAACTGGATGAGGCGGGATCTTAGGGAATCACCAGGGGGGCGTGAACAGTGTGAATCAAGCTGATAGATATTCAGATATTGCACCTGCCTGTCAACTCAACACAGGAACAATGACCCATGTGAGCACCCCAGTCTGGGAGAAAGCTGCCCCTGAGTTCTTGCTCCAATGCCAGACCATCCAGTTCCTCCAGGCATGTCCCTGGCTCCCCCTGAGCTGTTGTCCCAGTTTTGTAGCTCAGAGGGAGTGAAGCCATGTAAGTTCATGTGCTGGCCCTTTATGAGGAACACTTGGGTCTCCAGCAGCCTCTGTGTCACTCAGCCACAATCCCCACTGGTTTTTACAGACTGAAGTTATGGGGACTTCTCTTCCCAGCTCTGGAATTCTGGGCTGGGGGGCTGGTGTGGGGCTGGGACCCCTTGCTCCTCACAGGAGGCCTCCGCAGCTGAGATATCCCTCCTGATTTTTTTAAAAAAAGAAAGGCACATGTGGCTGTCAGACCAGCTCTTTCCACACCTCTGCCCCTCCTCCCAGTCTCAATGCGCTTTCTTCTTCACCTCTCTAGTTGTAGGACTTCCATTCAGCCAGCTTTCAGGTGGTTCTGAACGATGGCTGTTCTGTGTTTTTGTTGTAGTTTTGATGTGGTTGTGGGAGGCGGCGAGCGCCAGTGTTTACCTACGCCGCTATCTTGGTTCTCTCCAGTGCAGCCGTGTTAGTCTCACAAAAGCCGCCCTCTAATGAAGTGTATCTCATAACTTTCCTGCTCTCTCACAGAACCTTCAAAATAGTAGCCTGCAGTTTACCCCATCAACTTGGCATTTTCCTTAAGATGTCTCAGTGCGTGGATCTTTCAGGCATATTGTGCCTTGAGCGGGGAATTCTTTGTGGAGTCGTGTGTTCAACTTGTTGAAACGTCAAGGGGAGACACCAAAGGGATCTCTCACAACAAACACTGTTCCTCTACCGTCCCTACTTTTATTACAAACACCCAGACGCAGAAAAGCAAGACCAACGCAGACCTCCACCGGGGAGACCCTTTTGTGCGCCAGCGATGGACCATAACCACGGCAGGTCACAAGATAATTCTTATCACAATGTCTCAGAGTTTGAACATAATAAGGCTGCATTTTATTTTATTTTTTTAATATATTTTATTGATTTTTTACAGAGAGGAAGGGAGAGGGATAGTTAGAAACATCGATGAGAGAGAAACATCGATCAGCTGCCTCCTGCACACCCCCTACTGGGGATGTGCCAGCAACCACGGCACATGCCCTTGACCGGAATCGAACCCGGCTAGTAGTTCCTTGCTGCAGGTGGCATGGGCTCGCTCCAGAAACCCAGGGGGTGGTGATTTCTACAAGCAGTAGAAGGGTAGCCCAGCCGGCGTGGCTCAGTGGTTGAGCATCCACCTATGAACCAGGAGGTCACGGTTCCATTCCCAGTCAGGGTACATGCCTGGGTTGCGGGCTTGATCCCTGGCTGGGAGTAAGCAGGAGGCAGTCAATTGATGATCCCCTCTCATCATTAATGTTTCTATCTCTCTCTCCCTCTCCCTTCCTCTCTGGAATCAATAAAAAGATATTTTTTAAAAAGCAGTAGAAGGACAAAGGGCCTGGTTTTGGTACTGGGACATCCCGTTATCCCAGAGCCATTTGGTTGAAAGAGTTGCCTTTCCCACTGAATCGTGTTGCCACCTTGGCCATATACATGTGTTTCTACTTCTGCTGTCTCTATCCTTGCGCATTTACAGGCCAATAACACGCTCTCTTGATCCTTGTCATTTATAATAAGTCTTTAAATAAGGCACAAAGCCCTGCGACGTGGCCCTTCTTTTTAAATTTGTTTGGGACTTAGAATAGCCAGAGGCGCCTGGCGTGCCTGAGGCTGGTGTCCTGACCCACAGGCGGGAAGGGAGGGGCGTTCTGCAGACACAGAGCGCGTGTGGCCCCGTGATCCATCGTGAAGCAAAGGGCTTGCAGGTGTGCAACACACGTCCTTTCAGGGCTTCATCTTTTTGCCCAAAGGCCGGCAAGAGGAAGGCTCGGTGTTGCCCCCCCTCCCCCGCTCAAGCCCCCCTCCCGGATCCACAAGCCTTTTCTGTTCTCACTCCACGCACCCGATGAGGGGAAACCGGACGGAATGAAGAGAGAGAAAAGGGGGAAAGAGCAGATCCCAGGGTGCGAGACCAAGGGGCCGGAGAGACTCAGGGGAGGGAGAGAGGAGGCTGTCCCAGGGCCCCTTTGCGAAGGTGGGGACTCCCTGTGGCCTCGCAGCCGCGCTCCCCCCTCAGGACTCGCTTCTCCCGCTGAGGGTAGGCGTTCCTCAGCGATGGACTGGACCTCCTCTTCCCAACTTTCACAGCAAAGAGCAAAGAGCCATGTCCGACGGGAAGGAACGGCTGCTGCTGCTTTAGTCTCTGAAGCGGCATTAACACAATGTGAGTGAGGAAGGAAGCGTTCTCCCGGCTGCCGGGAGTCTGGCGGGAAACGCTCAGATCCTTCCCTGATCGCTCAGGGCTCAGGCCCGGCGCCCACCCTGGAAGGACGGGCCTCCAACCGCGCCAGCTCACGGGCTCTTCCCTGAGTCCCAGGGGGAGCGTGTCCCTCGCGCTTAGGAAAAGGCGCCGGAATTTGCTGATTGAGTGAGAATAACCAACATCACTCTCGTCCCTGACGGCTCCGTGAGTTGGAGATAATCGTGGCTGCAGGTGCCCAGGCGTTGCAGGGCGCCCAGCACGAGGCCAGGACGAGGCCTTTCAGCACGCACCAGCCACCCACCCACCCGGCCTCCGTGCACCGCCCTGCGCCAGCGGGGCCACTTGGTCGCCCCGTGTCCTGCGGACGCCTTCCCGAAACCACACTCTTCCCCCTTTGCTTCCTGTCATTCATGCTCACGTCGCCACAGACAATGAAATGTCAATGGAGAAAGACGCCAGCGGCCCGTGTTCTCTGGTTCCCAGACCTCCCCGGGGGGGAACCCACGCGGGAACCTGCAGCTGTGTGGGCTGGGGCTCAGTGAGGAGGGAGCGCTCATCTGGGAGGCAGAGGAGGAGCCGAGAAGTGGGAGTTGAGGTGAAGGGAGATGTAGGTGAGGCCCAGAGTGGGGTGCCCTGCGGGCCTGCCTGCCCCTTTCGCGGGGCCGTCATGGGCGCAGTGAATGCCATGGGCTGGGGGTTGATTCTCTCTCGTCTGCTACCTGCGCCAACAGCCCCTCCTGGAGGCAGAAGCCTTTCATCCGCTGGTAAAGAGCGAAGGGCTCACAATGCAAACATTCAGGGTAGCCTGGCCTACGCTTGTCACCCTCAGAAGAGACTCCTTCTCCTTGCGAGTGGAGAACCCGTTACAATGTGGGCGTGAGTGGGCAGTCAGGCAGGGCCGGGACCAGCCTCAGAAAGGGAGGGGGGGCAGAGGGAGGCCTGAGGGCCAGGGGCTGGGACAGAGCTCAGAACACGGCCATCTGCTCGCAGCCGCTGTTCCCACAGGAAGGAGTGAGCGTGGGGGTAACGGGGCGCACTCATTTGCACAGCGGTGGTGACTGGTGGGACCACCAGAAGCTCAAGCCCAGCCCAGGCCGGACTGGCTCGGCAGATAGAGCATCAGCCTTCGAACCGCAGGGTCCCAGGTTCGATTCCCGTCAAGGCACATAGCTTGGTTGCAGGCTCCTCCCCACCCGGGCCCTGGTCAGGGAGTGTGCAGGAGGCAACCCATCGATGTGTTTCTCTCACATCGATGTTCCTTGCTGTCTTTCCCTCTCTCTTCCACTTTCTCTAAAATCAATGGGAAAACATCCTTGGGTGAGGATTAAAAAAAAGCAGCAGCAGCAACTCAAGCCCAGGTGTCTGCCTCTAAATCACTCACCTGCTGCCTGCTGCTCTCCATCTTCCTCAGCATTATCATCATTGGGCAGACCTGGCCGCCAGCAGCGTCCCCCAGCTTCAAGTTCAAGGGGCCCTGGAATTACATGCTCGACTCTTACTCAAGAAGGAAGATGCCATTTTTATTTTCTTATCCAGTTTCAACAACACAGAAAAGCCACGTCACGTTGACTGGAGGGGAGACTACCAGCCACGCGTGTACGAGACTTTAAATCCACACGAATGATCCCAGGACGGGTCACTCATGTCTCAAAACTGTGTGTTCATGTTTAAGGTCAGATTTTTATGGGGAAATGACTTAAGGTGACTCCTTTTCATCACTCTACCAGTGAGAGAAGTCTCTGGCCTGTGCTCACAGTCACTTCCCTTCCGATGATGGAGACGTGACATTAACGATGAGGGCACTGTTGCCATGCGCGCCACGGCCTGACCCTGACGCAGCTGCTCCGGCCCAGGACGCGAGGGGGCGGTCACCGGGCCCGCCGTGTCTCCTCGGGCAGGTCGCACAGCTTGACCTCGATGTGGCCGTGGCTGAACGCCTCCCCCTTGGTCTCCTCCACGGCGTCCTCCCTCCGGCCCAGCGCGGCTCGCTTCTGCGTCATGGCCGTCCCTGAGGGTCCACGCCGCCGCCATGCGGGGGACAGGGTTTCCCTCACCACACAGCAGCACATGGTGGCCAGGAAGTTCTTTTTGAAGTTCTCGTTCATAAAGGCGTAAATGATGGGGTTGCAGATGGTGTTGGCGAATCCCAGGAATTGCACGACGGCAAAAGTCATCTTGATGGTGACCTCGTCGTGCTCCTCCTCGAAGCTGCCTGGAACAGAGGCACATTGAGAACGCGCATTTGTCTTAATGACCTGAAAACAAAACCTCTGCGTCTCATCCGTCTTTGTGTTCATGTTTAAGGTCAGATTTTTATGGGGAAATGACTTAAGACAGCAAGGAACCTCGGTTCGCACTTGGGCGAGTGGTTGAAGGTGTGGAAACTGCTCCAGGTCGCTCTGGGGGGAGCAGGGGTGTCTGCAGAACGCAGCCCCGTGAGGGGCCTTCATTCCCAGAGCAGCCAGGCTGACCACCACACCCGGCCCAGCAGACGTGGGGCTCACGCATCCAACCGGACTGCAAGCTGCAGTTACCCTGGGAGCCGTGGTTGCTCCGCAACCATTCCCTGTTACAGAAACGCAGTCATCAGAGAACCGCGCCACGTCGGAGGTCATGGGGAGACTTCCGGAGGGCAGGAATGCACGGGTTACTGAGTTCATGGGGCTCGGGGCAGGGCTCTCGCTGGAGACAGAGGCTGCCTCCTTTCCCGACATCTGTGTGACTCGGGAGTGCAGAAGGCACAGCATGGAGGGAGGGTGTCAGAGCGTTCCTGGCCCGTCTGTAATTATTAAAGACGTGGTTGCACTCAGACAGAATTCTCTGCCATGGAATGGTCTAGTCCAGTGGTCGGCAAACTCATTAGTCAACAGAGCCAAATATCAATAGTACAATGATTGAAACTTCTTTTGAGAGCCAAATTTTTTAAACTTAAACTATATAGGTAGGTACATTGTTATTAACTTAATTAGGGTGCTCCTTAGCTGGCCTTTGCTAAAAACGTCCTCAATCTGAGGGGTCGACCTCAGCAAATGTACCCCCACTTCTTCTAACGCCACTCCTTCAAAATAGACTTGCACAGGCCGAAAACCGACTTCTGCGCATGGGCCACGAAGTTTCAATCGCACTGTACGTGCGCGCCCGCACGTGGTATTTTGTGGAAGAGCCACACTCAAGGGGCCAAGGAGCCTCATGTGGCTTGCGAGCCGCGGTTTGCCGACCACGGGTCTACTCGCCTTGCAAACACGAAAGAAACCTATTCAACATTCGGTACTTGATTGGCCCCGCGCATAGTGACACATTTCCCAGGTGCATTGTGCATTCCGGCGGGAGACGCAGCAGGGCCCCTCAGGGGAGGACCACACTCACTGTATTCCACCAGCATGTGCACGACGTGGAAAGGAGCCCAGCACGCCACGAAGAGGGCCACCACGGTCACCATCATGGCCACAGCCCGCTTCTTCTTCCTGGGCCCACGGGGACACAGTGTCGGTTAACCTCTCCCTGGGAAGCGTGTCGGATCGATGGCAGAGCTCTGAGCCCAGACCGCTAACCATCATTCCACCGACGTTAACAGAGTTAACGATCAGTGTAATATGGGCTGTTCATCACCTTCCCGTCGCCATCACCCTCACCCCCACATCTCTCACATTATAAACACCCTCGGACGTGTGCGCAGAGGGGGCTGGCCTCCCGCGGGCTGCTGGGCACGGGTGATGTCATCAGTCTTCCCAGCAAGCCTTTGACGGATGCAGAAACGGGGCCCCTCGAAGGTCAAGTAACCTGCAAGGTCAGACTGGCCAGTAAGGGATTTAAAGGAAGAAGGGCTCCTTGGGTTTAAGTTTAGGCAGTCTGACTTCCGTGCCTAAGCTCTTATCCTTTTACATTGAAGGCCACTCGCCCCTGTGGTAGGAAAATATCAATATTTATGAAATATGGGCAGCCCTAAGGATATAATTAAAATGTAAACCTTTATTATATCTCTAAGTGACATCATTAACCAGGATTTCAAACTAGTTTTCTCCATGACTCCTGTAAAGGAGACAAGCAGGTGCAAGCAATCGGCTCATTCGCCTGGTGCTTTAAATCTATACAAGTTTGTAGTCATTGTTTCTCATTTCAACGTGGCAAGTTCCAAGCTGCTGAGCATCTCCTGCACTGAGGGAGGATGGCTTCCTGCAAACTGGGCACCAGGGGGCGCTGCGCACGTGAAGAAATGCAAAAGTCTCCTCAAACCACTGGACTTCTTACCAGGTTTTGTTTATTTTTGTTTTTAATGGCCATTCCGTGTCGATTGTAAAATGAACCATAAGTTGCATTTTAAATTTTCCGCTAATGAATGCAATAAAAAAGCAATGCCCTTTGGTAAAGATAAAAGACATCAATAAAAATTAAAGAAAATAGCACGTTCTGGCTTCTCAAGGATTTTCCTCCCGTGCCTGGGCGGGAGGGAGGGGGGACGGACTCCGTGCTCCCTGGGACCCGTGAGGAAGGCGGGGGGGGGGAGGGGGGGGAGGAAGGAGACTTCCGGGCTGTGAGTGGCAGGCAGGGGAGTCCACAGCTCTCCCACCTCGTCCTGCTGACATATCGACGGAACAGACACTGTCTAAACCCCGAGGAAGCTTCCACCTGCGAGGGTGGATGTGGGGGCTGGTGAGCTTGCTCTTCCTTCCTGCCACACATGGACTCTCAAATGTGTACAGAGAGCTCATCCCTACACGCGAAGGACAAATGGCTCTAACAAACACACCCCAGAATTCTGAGGTCCCCGGTAACCGCCCCATCCAGCACAACTAATTAAAAACATTTGAGCCCAGCTGATGTGGCTCAGTGGTTGAACGTCCACCTATGAACCAGGAGGTCACGGTTCGATTCCCGGTCAGGGCACATGCCCGGGTTGCGGGCTCGATTCCCAGTGCAGGCCATGCAGGAGGCAGCCAACAAATAACATATATATATATATATATATATATATATATATATATATATATATATCTTTAAATATATATATTTGAACCTGAGGAGAACTAAACCGACCTGACGATTTTTGACATCTCGTTTCCATGGATGGTTCGAAGCACCGAGCTGTCCCCCACTCTCTTGTGGATCCAGAGTTCGTAACCGATCTTACTGTACAGGCTGAGCATCACCAGCAGCGGCAGGAGGAAGAGGATGACGAGGATGAAGGTGGTGTAGACCTTCTGGTGCACGGGGCTGGTCCACTCCTCCAAGCAGCAGATGTGCTGCTTTTCGTAGAGGAAGTCGTACTTAACCTTTGGGATGAGAATGGCTGGGTGAGGAGAGCCAGCAGCCAGGGACCACGGGGATGCAGACCCTCATGTGGTTACCATGGGGACATGCCTCGAACGACATACAATTTGATTGTCCTTTCGTTCTGAACTGTGGGTTGTTTTTTTTCCCCACGTCGCTGCTTAAATTCTTCGGCGTTTTAATACTTTCTTTTCTATTTTAAGTGGAATTGGGGTCCAAAGCCTGTTCGCTTTCTATCTCTCTCCACTCTTTTTTTTATTTTTATTTTCATTTTTTTCTCTCTCCACTCTTTACACTCTGGTCATAAGTTTTCAATGGGGTACAAGAACACTTCAATGGCCAACATATGAATGAAAATACCAGTTACAATGTCACCCCAATAAATTTAATAAAACAAGAGATTCTGAGGTGAATGAGAAAGTGGGATCCAAACTGTTGCTGATCTAAAAATATTCGGACTCAGTGATAAGCCTTTGAGGGGTGTATTTTATAGAAAGTCAATGTCTGTTTATTAATACCATTTCTGACAGACTCATCTCATCGGTTCAGATGTATTACTAGTAACAACATTAAGAAAAAGAGCAATGCTAATAAGAGACAAAGTAAACATTTAGCATGTATTCAAAAGCCATTTCTCTGGACAATAGGAATAAACGTTAGGAATTTATCAAAGCGACTGCCATTTTACCCACTCTGGCACTTTCCGGATGGAACATACTTAGGTCTTCGACGACCTTCTGCCTCCATCCCCAGCAAATTTTATCTCCACTCTTCAATACCATTTGAAAGGGGGGGGGGGGGGAGGGAGTTGTATACTCGCCAAAGATAAACTTCACACTCTGATCTAAGCGTTATTTACAGACACAACTAACTGGGAATGAAAACGCTCAGTGAAGAGTAAGTTAAAGATCCAGACTCCCCGGGAACAGGACATCAAAATGAAATCCACCTGACTCCATGCAGATGGCGCCAGCAGGGCCAACCACGGGGACTGCTCGCTGGCTGATCCTAGTGCAGCACAGGTGACCAGCCCACAGGAACAGGTGTGCGCTGGCGGAATGACTGGTTGCTATGATGAGCACTGACCACCAGCTGACAGACGTTCAACACAGGAGCTGCCCCCTGGTGGTCCGTGCACTCCCACAGGGGGAGCACCGCTCAGCCAGAAGCCGGGCTCACAGCTGGCGAGTGCACCTCCAGGGCAGCACTGAGGATGTCTGACTGACGGCTTAGGCCCACTCCCCACCTAAGCCGGCAGTCGGACATCCCCCGAGGGCTCCTGGACTGCGAGAGGGTGCAGGTTGGGCTGAAGGACCCCCCACCCGAGTGCACAGATCTCATGCACCGGGCCTCTCGTTGTCCTATATGTCAGCCCTGGGAGGGAGCCTGCAAGAAGAAAGCAAAGGGGTCAGTGGTGCTTTACGGCACCAGGTGGCAGTGCCAGCCTCAGTCAGGCTCGCACACACTGGCTCTGATAGAATGTAGGCGCGAGAAGGAGGCCGTGGGATGCATATAAATACGTTTATTTGCTTTGAAGAATGAACTCATACTTTCTCCTGACAGAAAGCAAATCTGATTTGGCTGCTCTACCCGGCAGCAAGGACTGGCTTTGTCACTTGAATTATGTGTATTTTCTATAAACTAAATCAGTTCCGTAGATTTAAAATCTATTTGGAGCATGTGCTACAATAATTATTTTTATTTTTGTTAATCCTCACCCAAGGGCATTTTCCCATTGATGTTTAGGGAGAGTGGAAGAGGGAAGGGAAGACAGAGAGAAACATCCATGTGAGAGAAACACATTGTTAGTCTCCTGCACGCACCCCGACCAGGAGCCTGCAACCAAGTACATGCCCTTGACCAGAATCGAACCCGGGACCCCAGATCCCCCCAGAATCGGTCTGCAGGCCGATGTTCTATCCACCGAGCTGAACTAGCTAGTGCTAAAATAATTGTATTCTAAAAGCAGACAAATCTCTTAGAGTTCTGTGGGCAGGAAATGGACCCCACGGTGGGAAGGTGGGAATGGGTTGGGCCGTTTCTGAATGGGGCCCCTCCTGCGGGTTTCTTGCCGGAGAACAGGCCTCGGAGAGGGTGCGGGTCACAGAGTGCCGGAGCCCATGCTCCTGGAGCAGCCACCGGAGCAGGAGCAGCAGCCGGAACATGGGCAGTTTTCTCTTGGAGACATCCGTGAAGTAAAGGCTCGGTCACAGGCCACAGTCACACTCAGGGGCACCTGCCCTCCTGTCCCCACTCTGCTCAGCGGCCCCAGGAGAGAGGGACAAGCGAGGAGGCGGAGAAGAAGGGGATGGGCACCCCCCCCCTCCAGCGGGCCGGATGCTAGACCCACAGCAGCTCCCACTGGGGAGGGAGATGTTGCTGACCCACGAGGATTCGGGCTGATGGGGTCGTGACACCGGGCTGAACATGTTAGCGACAAACTAGCACTGTCCTGGTGGTGAGGTGACCGGAGGAACGGTCTTGTCTGAATGACCGGAGGAGCACCAGGCCCAGGCCAGGCTTCATCCTGCGTCCCACCAGGTAGCAGGGAATGGAAGGAGCCGGCCTCCTGCCCGCGTGTTGGAGCCTCGCTCACTCAGCATCCACTTAGGTCGAAAATCAAGCCGCATGCTCCCGGACAGAGACGTGCAGAAAAGCAAAACGGAGCCATTCTCTCACATCATCTACAAAATAAACTCCCAACAGGCTACAGGTTCTGTGCAAGGCCTAAGGGCTGAAAGCATAAATCTCCGAGAAGAAAGCAGAGCAAGTAACTATCTGAGGTCCGTCTGAGTGATATCTTTTTGGACACATCCCCTCAAGCAAGAGAACAGAATAGAAACCATCAAATGGAACTGCATCAGACTGAAAAGCTTTTGCTCAGCGAAGGAAACCGCCAACGAAGTGAAAAGGCCGCCGGCGGACTGGGAGGGCTTGTTCACGAATGGTCTGTCCAATAAGGGGTTGGTCTACAAAACAGAGAGTAAGCTCACACAACTCAATCACAAAACAATAACAATCCGATCGAGAAATGGGCAGAGGACGTGAAAAGGCATTTCTCCAAAGAGGACATACAGGTGCCAGCAGACCTCGGGAAAGAGGCTCAACGGCACTAATCAGCAGGGAAAGGCAAGTCAAACCCACAGTGAGATGCCACCTCACACCTGGCAGAGGGGCTACCCTCAGGAAGTCCACAGACACACGTGCTGGGGAGGATGTGGAGCGAAGGGAGCCCTCGTGCACTGCTGGGGGGAGTGCTGACGGGTGCAGCCACCGTGGGAAGCAGGATGGCGATTCCTCAAGCTACTAAAATAGAATTACCCTATGACCGAGCAATTGCATTTTTGACAAACACACACACACACACACACACACACACACACACACAACGAGAATGCTGATTTATCTGCAGCCCGACATTCACTACGGCATTCTCTACAACAGCCAAGGTAGGGAAGCAGCATAGGTGTCCATCGATAGATGAGTAGATAAAAAAGTTGAGGTGGCCTGGCCAGCGTGGCTCAGTGGTTGAGCATCGACCTACGAGCCAGGAGGTCACAGTTCGATTCCCAGTCAGGGCACATGCCCCGGTTGCGGGCTCCATCTGCAGTAGGGAGCATGCAGTAGGCAGCCGATCAATGATTCTCTCTCATCATTGAGGTTTCTATCTCTCTCTCCCTCTCCCTTCCTCTGTGAAATCAATAAAGATATATTTTTTTAAAAGAAGATGAGGTATATGTGTACAATGGAGTACTACTCAGCCATAAAAAAGAATGAAATCTTGCCATCTGTGACAACATGGATGGATATAGAGGATATTATGCTAAGGGAAATAATACTAGGCAAAGACAAATACCATGTGATTTCGCGAATATGTGGGATCTAAAAACAAAACAAAACATAACCAGACTCATAGAAACAGAGACCACAGGGTGGTTACCAGAAGGGAGGGGAGAGTGGGGTGAGCAGGGGAAGGGGAACAGAGTCAACAATATTGTGATGAGTGCACAGGATGAAGATGACCCTAGAGTCAGGGGGTGATCACGTTATAGGGTCTAAAAACCCCTATATTGTACACCTGAGACTAATATACCCAATATAAGATTGCATATCAACTTGATTAAAATTTAAAAAATAAAAATAAATAAATAACGCCAGGTTTTAAGTGGACCCTTGTCTGAGGCACATCTGACACCCTTGCTGGTGGACCTCGCATGCTGTGGTGATTTCAAAAGCACAGAAGGACGCACAGTTTAAACGTTGTCTTGGGGAGTCCTGGGCGACCCCCACCTGGGTTTGACTGTGCTGGACACGCCCCCAGTGGGCGGGGACACTGGAAACCAGCAGGGCCCCGCCCCCTCTGTGACTCCCCAGGCAAGGCGGGGCCCAGCTGACCAAGAGGCTGGATAAGACAATCCCCCCACCTTTCCAATTCAAACTGCAATTTGTCACTGTGTAGAAGACAGGTGAGAAAGGACTTAGGACAGAGAATCAACTAATAAGAAGATAATCGATCACAATTTTTTTATGTGACTTTAAAATAAAAATATTTGGAGTGACCCCCGGACGCTCACGACCTGACTGGCCACGCAGGACCCTCGGCGAGCCGCGTCCAGCTGCAGGAAGATGCAGACACTGACCCTGGCCAGTCTGACCCACGGAAGGTCAAGGAAGAGCGAGGTAAAACAGCGGGGAAATCTGAACACGTGTTATTTGAGTCCCGTTGGAAAACTGCCAGTGAAATCATTGCGATCACGCAGATTCGCTGAAATCTCTTGCAGGAAGGAGAAGGATTTCAATCAAGAGGGCGGGACATTCATAGTGTCAATATCAGCCCCAGCCCCGAACCCACCTCGAGCCGCTGCACGTGCCACATGGGGGCTCCGACGATGACCGCCACCAGCCAGACCACACCTGTAACAGGGCACAGTCATCAGAATACGACTCAGTCGAGCAAAACACGCGTGCTCAGTCCTCTAAGCATACAGACTCCAAGGCCCCGTGCACCCCGTCACCTCCCCAGGAGCCGGGAATGGTCTCCTCGCGTGTTCTCACCTCCACCCTCTCAGCCCCTCAAAAGTGCTGCTGGAAGAGTCTCCCTAAAACACATTTCCAATGTTTGAACGTCAGTAACAGT
>NW_005873319.1:0-10265 GCF_000147115.1 Myotis lucifugus
CCCCCCCCCCCCCCCCCCGCAAACAGTCGCTGGGAGCAGGCGGCCTCCTTGGGGATGGTTTCCTGCTCCTTCACATTTTGTGTGCGATTAGGGCTTTGCTTAGAAAGTCTCCCTCGACAGGGAGCTGTCTTCCCGCCCCAGGAGAGCTATGGCAGTGACTCAGGATCCTGTCCCCGAGCCTTCTCCTTACCCCTGTAGTCCAGGCCCGAGCCCTGGGACGTACGGGCTGGGGGTGGGGGGGGGGGGCGCGGTGTAGGAAGGAGCGGCTGGCTCTGAGCCACTGATCTTCCTGCTCTCACACATCAGCCTCACCGCTTTCCTCCTTTGGGAAGGAATCTGGCAATTTCTCAAAAAGTCACACACACACAAAACTACCCAACGACCAGCAATTCTGCTCCCGGTGTCTGCCCCAGAGACACGAGACCGTGTCCCCACAAAGACTGGCACGCAGGTGCTCGCAGGGGCTTTATCCATGGCAGCCCCGAGCTGGGGACAACCTAAATACACCGACACAGCGTGGCACGTCGGCCACAGAACCCGTCCAGCCCCGGAAAGGAACAAGGTGCTGCCATGTGCTGCATGTGGCTGGGCCTCAGGAACATGGCGCTGAGTGAGAGGAGCCACACACAAGCGAGCCCGTCGCGCAGGGACGAGAAGCATCCAGAAAGGCAGGTGTAGAGACAGAAGCTGGGTTCGTGGTGGCCTGAGGTGAGCGCTGGGAACAGGACCGACGCCCAGGGCAGGAGGGGTCCTACTGGGGGAGATGGAACTACCTTCACCTGGTTTACGATGATGGCCGCTCCACTCGATACCTTTACTACGAGTCATTGCATCGCACACGGGACGTGTGGACTTTCTATGCAAAACGCGCCTCCTCGGGAGCTTGGGTAAAGTCCGATCCGTTCTGCCGCCTGGGAGATAGAAGGCGCCCGCCCCCCGGACCACGCTGGGACCACCCCCTGAGCAGAAAGGGGAGGCCTGAGCCGGCACTGCTGACGCGCCTGCTTTATCTGTGACGGTGATATTTAGAAAGACTCCGAATCTCTCTATTTTAAAGGGAATTGGAGTATCGAAAGCCATGAAAAAACCACACCTCATAATGATTTAATCTTTTCCCAATGAAATTCTTCTAACTGCACGGTTATCGGGAAATTACTTGCAGTTTTTCCAAGCAGGATGTGGGGTTGGGGTTATTTCTGTTCCCCAAGCAAATTGGTGCCCGAAGAGGATGGTGACCTGCAACTGGGGAGGGTCGGGCCTGGTCAGCTCCTCACCCCGGGGCCCATGGAAGGTCACTGTATTAGAAATCAAAACCAGGGACCAAAGTTTCGGTCTCTAACCTGCCACCCACTCACCATGTGACCTTCCCTCCGGTCCTGCTCTGAGCTCCAGCTTCTGGGCTCAGGCCCGGGGAGGGTCTTACAGTCCCTGTCGCTCCGATAGCCGTGACTCCGTGGGTTCACTCCATCTCACTCAGCGGACACCCCGGGGTCACAGCGAGGCGATGCCCGGGGTGGGCTTTCATTTCTCCCGTTTCCGTGGATCCCGTGGGTGGGGAACGCCTCCTCCATGAGGTGCTCCGTGAACATTCTCGTGAACCCGGCCACTCGTTCTGATGAGTGGACTTTTATTTTGTTTTTATTCTTCTGTTTCATTTTATTTTATTTTTGTCGTTTCCTTTTACTTTCCATCACCCAAGAACATCGGTGACTTTGTCTCCGTCCTACAGGTTGAATTGTGTCCCCCCCCCCCACACACACACAAAATTCATACGTCCAAGTACCTCCGAGTGTGAACTTACTTGGAAGTAAGTTAGGGGGATCAACACCATGGAAATCAGAGCTGGTTCTGCTTTGAGGAAAACAAACCCGCTGCTGTCGTACATTTTCCCATTTTCTCGGAGTCCTGCCAACAGCGCTCCAAGTGCAAGTGCGAGATTTGCAAGTCGGCTCGTGTTCGCATTTAGAGAACATGCATATTCAGAAACGTATAAGTCAGGAAATATTTGGTTATCAGCAGACGAAGGAAAACTATGGCTAAAAATAAGAGGGTGGAATAGAAACGGGGGGGCGAGTGAGGGGACGTGAGCAGCAGCCTCCGCGAGAACAGGAGAGAGGAGAGAGGGAAGGGGAACGTGTTTGGATCCATGTTTTTATTTTACTTTATTATTGATAGAGAGGGAGGGAGAAAGAGGTAGAGAGATAGAAACATTGACGAGATAGAAACAGCATCCATCCGGCGGCCTCCTGCCCGCCCCCTACTGGGGATCAAGCCCCCAAGCTGGGCATGTGCCCTGATTGGGAATCGAACCGGTGACCTCCTGGTTCCTGGGTCGATGCTCAACCATGAAGCCACACCAGCCAGGCTGGGTCTATGTGTTCACCATCACCTGAGAGTCACTTCGGTTTCACAGACATGAACGGGGTGCCTGGCGCGCAGAGGGCAGAACACACCACCACCAGGCTCTTCGAGGCGACCAGGCAGCACAGAACGGAACGATCAGACTGACTCCCCAGCGTCCTCTCCTGCGCCAGAGGAAGCCGTGATGTAGGTCAGGGTTTGGGCTGCAGTCCCGGGGAGGGCTCTGGCTGGCCTCAGCCTGTGTTGGTAGCCCCACCCCCCGACCCGTGATGGGTGCAGACACACGCAGGTTTAAGCCTGAAAGAGCCCTCCTCGGGCCACAGGAGTTGGTTCAGGAAGGACGGGGGGCCCCAGCTTGGGCCAATGAGAGCTTTCTGAGGGTCCAGGGAACCGGCCCTCGCGCGGAGAACAGAGTGCGATGTTCTTCTTGGAGGCCCAGACCCACCCACAGACGTTGTGAACCAGGGCTGGTATTGAGTCGACAAAAATCACAGAGAAATGGATGGAGGACCCTGACAGGCCCCCCCCGAAACTGCACTGTGACTTGATTCTGGCTCCTGAGTTGGCAGATGGTCTGCATTGTTTAAGGCGATTTGGGCTGGCTTCCCTCTCTCTGAAACAGCCGATAAGAGCTGATAGAACACTTGCGACAATGTTAACCGCGATGTTAGGTTTACGGGGATGGGCTGGGGTGACTGGTCACCATCAAGTGCAATGACACGAGTGTTGTGATTGGAACTGAAGCCAAGAACGAGGCGCCCCCACAGAACCAACAGCAAACAGCAAGTAGGAGAAGCCCAGGGTCGGAATGAATCATAGAATGAGAGGTAGGAGAGGTCGCCAGGCGCAGACAGGAAAACCCCTAGGTTTCCTGTGCACAGCTAGGCCCCAGGGTGGTGACTCGCTCGCACTCACGCCCTGAGCTGGGCGAGGCCGAGGACCCGGCTTTCTCGGGTTCCCACCGGGCGCTTTCTGTTGCCGGCACGGTTTCTTCTCTAAAGGTAGGAAGTGGAACAGGAAAATGGTATTTCCAAATGTCAGCCCGGGAAGACGAGCGAGGAAAACAGTGCGTTTGCATTTCACGGGGATCTAGGGAGCTCGTAACAGAATAGGTGGAGTGTTTTGTTTTTAAATAGGACCGTGGCCTTTACGAAAAGGTTGAGCATATGCTGTGGCGGGGGACCACCTGGGCAGCCCCGTTGCTAAGCGCCCCGCCCGCAGCCAGGCATCCCCACCAGGCCCTGACCCCCAGCTGCCAATCGGCGGCTTTTGCTAAGCTTGGATGATACGTTTTCCACAAGCCCAAATCCGCCCCAAACGGGTCAGACCAACAGTGTGTCCAGCCCGGTGTCTGCATCATTGGCACTAAGGGATGCGTTTCTTTCTTTCTTAAAAATATTTTTATTGATTTCAGAGAGGAAGGGAGAGATAGAAACAACGATGAGAGAGAATCATGGATCGGCTGCCTCCTGCACGCCCCGTACTCCGGATTAAGCCCAAAACCCAGGCCTGGGCCCTGACCAGGAATTGAACCGCGATCTCCTGGTTCATAGGTCAAGGCTCAACCGCTGAGCCATACCAGACGGGCCAAGAAATTGCCTTCTCTCCATCCTTCCGCGTATTCGGTGAGGCAGGGATCCCCGTGGAAACGGCTCCTGCTAACATCGCGATGAAACGCAGCTCTGCAGCTGAACTGTGTCCTGGCTCAGGTGTTCCAACTGAAGGGCTCTAAGGCAGCGGTTCTCAACCTGTGGGTCGCGACCCCTTTGGTGGTCGAATGACCCTTTCACAGGGGTCGCCTAAGACCATCCCGCATATCAGATATTTACATGACGATTCATCACAGTAGCAGCATGACAGTTATGAAGTAGCAACGAAAATAATTTTATGGTTGGGTCACAACATGAGGAACTGTATTTAAAGGGCCAGAAGGTTGAGAACCACTGATTTAAAGCCCTAACCAGATTCCACCCCTGAGCCTCGTCTCCTCGCCGCTCAGCCCTACGCGCCTGCTGGGGTGCGACCAGGGTCAGAAGGGCTGCTGGCGGTGAGAGCGGAGGGCGAAGGAATCCCCCAGCCCGGCCCTGCCATCGGGAGCTGCTGCTGGCCCCCGGGCTCAGGATCGGGCTGCTCCTGGTGATGTCTTCAGGCGCGTGAGGCCAGGCGGCCAGGCGGCCCCCGCTCCCTGAGAACCAGGAAACCAGGAGGGAGATGCAGAACGACCCTGAGCACAGCCACCACATTTGCTGGATTTAGTCAACAACCGTCTCCCGGAGCTACTGATGAGCATCGCTGTCCACGTCTCTCCTCAAACGATGCCCCACGTGGGATCAAACATGGGACATGCTGAGGGAGAGCAGTCGGAACAGTGTCCAAACGAAGCCCATTTTAAACACAGGTTCCAGGTGTTGCTCTTTAGCTAAAGAAAGAAAAAAAAATGCTCCAAGGATGACTGTGAAGTTCCGGGAAGGGGAAGTCACGCCTGTGGACGTGCCTTCAGGTCACAGCCGCCCACACGCCGGGCCCTTGTTCGGCGCTCTCCCCAGCCCGCCTCCCCTCGCCCCGAGTCCCAGCCCGCCTCCCCTCGCCCTGAGTCTGTGAGCCCTGTGACGTGAATGCTTGAGGCGTTGCGAGGCGTCTCCAGGATAAACGCCTCCCCAGGGATGTCTCTTTAGCCCAGTGGTTCTCAACCTTGGCTGCACATTAGAATCACCCGGGAATCTTTTTAAAATCCTGATTTCTGGGCCTCATCCTCCGGAAATTCTGTTTCTTTGTTATGGGGAGGGGCCACAACATTAGTAGCAAAGAAACAGAATTTCCGGAGGATGAGGCCCAGAAATCAGGATTTTAAAAAGGTTGAGAACCACTGCTTCAGCCCAAAGGACTCTGGCGTCGTGTGATCTACCATCTCAGCGCGCTGTGTACTTCCCGTGTGTGTCTGTCTGCCGCGTTCCACACGGGCTTGAAGCAGTGTGACAGGTAGCAGCTCTGCCCAGGACTAAAACACCAAGGGGAGTGAGTTTGGGGAAAGGAAAAGAAAAAAAAAATCCTGGTTAAGGAAGTACCGTAAACTACCCCACAGATATGTCCAAGGTCTCACTTAGTGGCCAGAAGGGAGGAAGAAAAGAAAAGGAAACGTTAAACAGACTGGGCCCCGGGAACAGAGCAGAGCCCACCTCTGCCCGGGTGGCTGGCAGCTGGCCACCCCGCAGCCTGGGCTGGAGGGAGGGTGGGGTGGGCGCGAGCTTGGCGTCTGTGCAGCCACGTCCTGAACGCTACGGAGCCATTCGAGTGAGAGCCCCACAGTGCACCCCGACTCTGACTCTTCACTTTTCAGACACCCCCCGGCTCCCCCCGCGGAGCCCCGTGGAGTGGCGGCTTCACTTCTGGGGGAGGCCCGGTCTGCAGTCACCCACCCCCAGCGAAGTGCAAACACCCAAACCTGAAGTCCACGTCCAACTCCCACAGAAGCCACTGGCGGTCTGCTGCCCTGGCGGGCGCTGCCCCAGGCCGCCGCCCGCTCTGCTTCGTCTCGGCTGTCCCAGCCGGCGTCCTCGTTCCCTCCGGTCTGAGTGGATGCTTCTCCGTCCCCCAGAGCCTGCTCCCCGGCTCACTCCTCAGCCAAGTCTGTGTCCTCACTAGTCAACTGCCTTCTGCACCCGGCTCATCGGGAGAACAGTGAGTTAGTGCGCCCGGTGGGAGAAGGGTCTGCGTGGCTGCAACATGGTGTTTATGAGCAGCGCTTCTCCCCGTTGGAGCCGAGCTGTGTAGGGAATGAGGCCGGGGCGGGGGGAGGGGGGTCGTGGGCTTTTAGGAAGGGCCCTGATCTGTGTCCCATCCCACGGCAGCGTCTCCTCCCCAGGGCTCCCTCCTGACAGCGGTGCTGTATCCACCCCTTGTTCCTCGCTGACGGGACGCTGTGAAACAGGAGGACGGCAGGTGTGCACGGGGTGAGGGTCAGACGCACCCAGCAGGCGGCGATGGGCAGTGCCAGCGGGCGGCTTGCTTAGCTCTGTCCGCCAGCTCTGCGTCGTGACCGCGTGGAAGCCATCCTCCGCCGTCCTGGTGTCTTCACACCAGGACCTGCCCTCGCCCTCTGCAGATTGTTGGGAACTGTCTGGTCTCTCTGACGACTGGCGGGAAATGACCAGAACCTTTCAAAGGAAATGCGTGGACTCACGGACACAGGCTGGAGTGCGGACGTTGCAGGAACAGATCATCGCCTTTATGTCAGTCACCATTTTCTTCTCTCGCTTTGATCTGCGGTTGGACTTGTTTGCCTCGCCAGCCCAGATTCCACGTCTTCAAAGCTGCCTGAACGGCCGCTTCAGAAATCAGCTCTCCTGTCCCCGGATAATGCTGAGCCTGGAGCATGAGGAGCACATTGTCTGTCTGTGCTGGGGACCCAGGGGAGGTCTCCAGAGGAGGCCCTGGCTTCCCTGGGTGTGGGCTCCGCCTGCCTGTTCTCTGCTGGTCTCTGTGCCGTAGGACGCGGAGGACGTGCGGGGCCAGAAGCCGCTGAAATTCTCTCTACCTTTCAAGTGAATCTCCTGTTCCAAATCCTCCTGTTATTTTTGTGGAACCATACAGTTTAGGAAAACAAACTGTGAGTCTGTAACACTGATCTGCCGGGATGTGTTGTATGGATTCTCATCTCTTTCTCGTCCATCTGTTGCCACAAACTCGAAAAGAAAAAAGCTGGCGCTCTGCGCAGCCCCGCGGAGGTCGGCGAGAGCGAGTGCCTGACCAAGGGCGGCGAAAGGAGGCCCCGGAGAAGGGTTGGCCCGTGCTCTGAGGCACAGGGTGTGCTGTGGGAGCGCCAGCGCCTCCAATACGCGAGCACTCAGCCACGAGAACGCAGGGAACCGCATCTGACGGTTGCAAGGGTCATGTTGTTGTTTTTTAATACATTTAAAAAAATTGATCTCATAGAGGAAGGGAGAGGGAGAGAGAGAGAGAGAAACATCAATGATGAGAGAGAGTCACTGATCAGCTGCCTCCTGCACACCCCACACTGGGGATCAAGCCAGCAACCCAGGCATGTGCCCCGACGGGGATCAAACCGTGACCTCCCGGTTCAGAGGTCAATGCTCAACCCCTGTGCCAAGCCAGCCGGGCCTGTCACTGTCCCATTCAGCCACCGCCAGTTGACAGGGGTCCAAGATGCGATCCCAGGGATAACAAAGAAGAAACAGCAAAGCGGGGGCCAGCGACCACTTCCGGAGGATTGCCAATACGGGCGGTCTTGGCCTCACTGAGTGGCAGCGTCCGGGATTCCGCCTGCTGGGCCGAGCGCAGGCACATCCAGCCGCAGAAGGGGACGCCGCGGCCGACCGCTTCCTCTCACCTACTTCCCAAATGCGCGGACAAACACACACCAACGCTGTTTGCTCACACGGTTTCGACACCGGCCTCGTCCAAAGTCTAGGAAGTAGATCAATTCCGTGCACCGTCAGCGTGTGGCCTCGTCCATCTCCGTGGGCCGGCGTCGGTACAGGAAACGGCATTCTCTGAATAGAAGACGACGTCGACATCAAATGACAAGTTTTAAAGTTGTGACTATTTCTAGCACAAAAACCCCCTGTCTTTTAATGAGACAAAGATGTTTGTAAAGTTTACTGCGGCTCAGACAGGCTTTCATAGAACAAGGTTGTTTTTCATCAAACCCTCTACTATCTCAGGCTAGAGAGCAGGGGTGGGCAACCCCTGGCACTCGTGCCAAACATGGCACGCCAGTAACTTTTGCTGGCACGCGAAACCCTCTCTTATAATCTTCCATTTACAATGTTTTTCTTAATATCGACTTTTTAATTTTTCAGATAAATTCAGTGTAGGTGCATCTTAGATAAATAATTTTACATAACATGTATACATTAAAAAATAAATGTATTTTTCATCATCATATACTGTGTTTTTGTCGCTCGAATGAATTTTATTATTTCTTCAAGGTTCTTCACATACGTACACCTTAAGAGATATCAAGTAGGCGTAACATGTTCTCAAAAAATTAGGGTTGGCACGCAGAAGAATTTTGAGCCAGAGATTTTGCTGGTTTTGGCACGCACCACAAAAAGGTTGCCCACCCCTGCTATAGAGCCTTCGTGTGTGTTCAGCGGCTCGAATTTCGAAGAGCACTTTTGCAAGAAAATTGTATAACTTCCTTCTTGCCGTTTCCTGCTTCCTTCCACGGTCGCCGAGCGAAGCAGAACTTTCTGTTAGAAACACGAGGGCTTCCCGCTCAAAGGGAGGGGTCCAGCTGCTGGACTAACGCTGTCGAGGCTGCTTCCCCCGCCCCACCCCCACCTTCCCTGTGCACGGGCAGCTGCCCGCGACAGTGCACTCGGCTCCCCCGACGGCCAGACCTCACAGGCCAATGGAACCACCCGGTGCTTCCAACACACAGTCACATGTCACCCAAGTTCAGAGGTGACATAAAAAAATAGATGTATTTTACTGATTTCAGAGAGGGAGGGAGGGAGAGAAACATCAATGATGAGAGAGAATCATGGATCAGCTGCCTCCTGCATGCCCCACATTGGGGATCGAGCCCGCAACCCTGGCATGTGCCCCGACCGGGAATCGAACCGTGACCTCTGGGTTCATAGATGGACGCTCAACCACTGAGCCACGCCGGCCGGGCCTGAGGCGACATCTTTAAGACAATGTCACCTGCAGAGTTTCTTAAACCACAGCCTGGCAAAGGGTCAGCAATACCAGTCCCCGCTGCCCCAGGCGGGGTCCCCTCGGAATCCAGGCAGGGATGCTAGCGCCAGGTTTCCCGACAGGCCCCCCAGGCTCCTCTGCTGAACGGATATTAAACCCAACAGCGGCTGATGCGGAGACCAGGGTCTGCACCGCACCCTCAGCAGCCGCCGCCGCCGCCACTGCTGACAAGCACGATGCAGGAAACGACTGAATAGTGAGCGCCTGTCGCTTGGCCACCAGCCCCCGGGTCAGCGAGACCTGAGGGCCCATTTCTTTGTCCTTCTTCCTCGAGGTTCAGCCTCGTAAATATTAACTTGTCCAGGATCCTGCCTTAGAACAATCATTGACGGAACAGACGCAAGGTCTTGCAACACCTTGAAAAAACACTCCTATCAGCCACGGAGCTGGTTTTATGACCCACTTCCCGGAGCGCCACGCACGGGGCGCGGGAGGAGCCTCGTCGGGTGGAATTTGGCCTCGCAGTGACCCAGAGGGACGCAGCCCGCATGCTGGTCCACCCCCCCCCCCCGCCCTGCGTTTAACTGTTTGGATTTTTAAAACAAGATAAATATACGGGTCCTATAGAAGGTAAGTTATCACCAAAGGACAAAAAGCGTAGAGTCTAAAAATGCACACGGTTTATTTTATTTGTTTTTAATCTTTAGTGTTGAAAGTATTACAATGTCCCCCCCCCCCCCCCCCAAAAAAGAAACCATAAACGAGAGCCAGATTACATCATTTGGAGTGTTTATCAGTCAATCAAATCAAGTAGGAACTTAAAGCTCACTAATCAATCAACGATTACCCAACGACCCTTGTGGGATAGTGGGTATTAACTTCTAGCCGTTTCTCTGTTGTCTCAGAAAGACCCCACACACACATTGGGTCTGAGTTACAGTCTGAAATGTCCTGGGAGGACCAGGGATCTTTTGATCTCTAATGACAGAGGAAGCCTTGTCTGAGACACCCCCCTCATCCAGAATAGGTTTCCTGCACAGAATAGGACTAAGTCAAGGACTAAATAATGGTCTGGCTGAGACCAGTATCCCCTTTTTTATGGTTGGAGAGAAAGTGCCTGCGGTGAAGGTAGGATTTAAATTGGGGGCAGAGGCTCCCAAGGTAGAGAAAATCCCAGAGGGACAGCGCTTCACACTAAGAAGATTTTAGCTCTTACCCTCATAATAATCATTAGAAGTGTG
>NW_005873319.1:10436-13938 GCF_000147115.1 Myotis lucifugus
CAAAAGGTTCTTTATTCTGGTCTCATGGTGAGGTGTCGATCTCTCAACAGTATCCTATCCCTCCAAGGAGGGAAAGATCTGCAGGGAGTCGCCTGACTTGCGGAAAAGGTTACAAACATACATTTAAACTTTGATATAGGGACAGGGGGGGGAGCTGGAACGGCACACGTAGGAGAAAATTCTAATGAACCTCAAGGATAACAGATTGTAAACTACTGGGTGGGAGAGGGAGGAAGAGAACTGCCTCAAAGGAAGCAAGAGTGAGATCTGCAGAAAGGGGGTGAACCGCTATCGGCAGCCCCTGGGTCATCTAAAGTGGGACCTCCCGGATTTCGAAACAGGGGGGGGGGGAGGGAGGCCGGGGCAGGGAGCTTTGACTTTGGGGTCTGCTGGAACCGCCCTCTCGCCGGGTTACAAGGAAGTGTTTGATGATAACCAGCGAGAAATTAAGGGAATAGTTCCTGTTAGGCGGAGGGTCTAATAAATGAATGGCTTTTGGCTGCCAGTCAATGAGTAACACGAGCAGATACAGTTGCCACGTCCCCGGAGCCAACGAAGCGCTGCGGATTCTCAGGAGCCTGTTTTATGGCGGCTCAGAGAGAGGCGAGGCCAGGAACAGCCAGTCCCGCCGGACTCAGGGCTTGTCCGCCGCCGCGCACTCCATGCCCTCAGTTTCCTGGGCAATAAAATGGGGAGAGCAGAGGGAAGCCGCCTCGCAGGAGGGTGACAAAGGGGAACTGTGTGCAGACAGCCTTCAAGATCAGTGCTCCTGGGAACCGAGGGGGAGGGGGGGTCTCCTTCAAGGGTTTAGGGGGAAGAATGGGATTTCCCAGAATTAAAATAGGTCGCTGTTTACTGCTCCTAAGGGCCCAGCGCTGTGTAGGACAGACATCTGACCACGGACGACGGGGAGCAGCGGGGGCTCTCGCTGCAGCCCCAGGAGGTCTTGGCGCCCGGATTCTCACCGGGACACACACTGCGGTTTAGTGGTGGAGGGGAACTGAACTGCAGGCGAGGCCACGTCCGGCGGCGGTAGCTGTGCCCCCACGGCTGGCGTGTCCTGCAGGTCCCCGTGTGCTCACCCACATGCTGCCCTTTGTCTTCAGGCGGCCTGCTCGGTCCTAGGAGGGGCCGTGGTGGGACTGTGGTGGGGGCCATGGTGGGGACCGGCAGAGAGAGGCCTGGAGCTGGCAGCTGCCATCGGCCCTGGGCCGCTGAGGGAGGCACTCAGGTTTCTAAAGAAAGTTGACACTGGGCTGGTGTGGTTCAGTGGTTGAGCATCGACCTGTGAACCAGGAGGTCATGGTTCCATTCCTGCTCAGGGCACAGGCCTGGGTGGTGGGCTTGATCCCCCGTGGGGGCATGCAGGAGGCAGCCGATCATGATTCTCTCTCATCATTGGGGTTTCTATGTCTCTCTCCCTCTCCCTTATTCTCTCTCTAAATATCAATAAAAACTTTTTTTTTAAAAGAAAGTTGAAGCATGAACCCTGGGACAGGCCCGCACTGCATGGGAGCAGACCCAGACCTCGGTGGATAAAAACATGGTCCACTCAGCTCCGGAAAGAGAGTGTGAGATATTTCCCAGGGGCCTCTGAGAGCGCGTGCCCTTTGTATCCTTGTCTCTCCCCCACCCTCCTCCCCTTCATCCCTCCCCTTTCCTTTCCTTCTTCCAGAAATCTTTACTCCACAGCTGGCCAAGCAGGAGAGAGACACCCACGAGCAGTTCACGTTGCAATTGCTTCGTGTTGGGAGGACAGCAGCTCTGAACCACAAGCCCCCGGGGTGACCCGGCCGGGGCTGGGCTGGCGCTGACTCACCCATCATCACCCTCATCAGTGAGCGAGTCTGCGGGCCGGTGTGATGGTCCAGGGTGAGGAGCTGCGCTCAGCCCTGCCTGCTCACGTGGTCTCCCGGCCCCGACTCCTCGGTGCTCTGACTCCCCGTGTCCGTGGACCACCATCCGCTGCCGTGGGTCCTCGGGGCTTGGGAAGCACAGAGCTGAGCCGCGCTCAGGCCCTGGGAGATGCTGCCGGGCAGGGGAGGGCGGGCGTGTGTCAGGGGCGCCTGGATCGGAGAAAGGACGCTTTTCTTCCTAACGGGATCCTAGGGAGGAGACGCCGGGACTCGATGGTGGCCACGTGGCCTTTCTTATTAAAAAAAAATGTTTTTATTGATTTGAGAGAGAAAGGAAAGGAAAGGGAGAGACAGAAACATCGATGAGGGAGAAACATCAACATCGATCTGCTGCCTCCTGCACGCCCCCCCACTGGGGATCAAGCCCACAACTAGACATGTGCCCTGACCAGGAATGGAGCCGGTGACCTGCGGGTGCCTAGGTCGATGCTCCACCACTGAGCCACACCGGCCGTGCACAACTTGGATGTGCGTTGCCAAACAGCCCGAGACGGTGGTGCACCCACTTACACTCTCATCAGTACAACTGGGTGTCTGCTTGGCCACGCTCTCTCCCACAGCGAATGTGACGTTCTCTTTCCCAAGGGGGCAGGTGAAAACCACATCTGGTTTGGTAACGGAGCTTTTTTTAAAAAAGGATTTTTAAAATGGACTTTTAGAAAGAGAGGAAGGGAGAGGGAGAGAGAGAGAAACATCAATGTGGGAGCAAAACATTGATCGGCTGCCTCCTGTACACACTCTACCGGGAATCGAGCCCGCAACCCCGGGCGTGTGCCCTGACCGGGAATCGAGCCATGACCTCCTGGTTCATAGGTCGACGCTCACCCACTGAGTTCCTGTGGGCGGGTTAGAGTGCTGTTGTTGTTGCTGTTTTTTAATCTAAAAACATGGATATCCTTTCATCTGTTTGACTCTTCTTTTTGACCCTCGGCAGCTTAAAGATAAGTTGTCTTCAAATAAGCTCTTCGCTTCTTCAGTTTATTCCTAGGAATTTAATCTTTTTGCTGCTAATACAAATGGGATCCTTTCTTCCATTATTCTTCTAACTTACTGTTGTCTCAAGGGCTGTTAAAAGCCGAAGAAAATAAAATTATTCTCATCTCGATGGATGGAATTTTCTAGACCGTAATATGTAACCATGGCCCTGGTAACTTAAATCTGTTCAAAACAGTTCAGAAAAAAATATGTCCAACTTCATAGAAGAAAAAGGGTATTAGGCATAAATTAAAATATCTTTTAAAAGTTGTTTCCTGCCTGGCCGGCGTGGCTCAGTATTTGAGCGTTGACCTATGAACCAGGAGATCACGGTTCAATTCCTGGTCAGGGCACAGGCCTGGGTTGCGGGCTGGATCCCCAGTAGGGGGCGTGCAGGAGGCGGCCCATCTATGATACTCTCTTATCATTGATGTTTCTGTCTCTCCCTCTCCCTTCCTCTCTGAAATCAATAAAAATATAATACCCCCCTCCCCCCCAAATAAAATAAAAGTTGTTTCCTGATTCACATTTTCATCTTAAAATAGAGCCCACGTAATTCCCTGGTTACCACAAATCACTGGGTGTCGCATGTCCCCGGGGGGGGGGGGGGG
>NW_005873319.1:14038-16523 GCF_000147115.1 Myotis lucifugus
CCCGGGGCGCCCCTGCGGGGCGCCCTGCTAATTGCTCACCTCTCCCCAGGGGAGGCGGCAGCTCAGCGGTGCCCATTCTCTCTCACGGGTCCCCAGGGAGGCACCTGCTGGGAACTGGGGCTCCCAGCTCAGGCAGAGGAGATGGCGGATGCCCCCCTCCCCACCCCCCCGCCAGCCCCCTCCACACAGCCTGGGGAGGCGATGTGCGCCCAGAAAACCACAGCGCTACCAGACCTGGAGTGTCCAAGGTCACGCTCAAGGTCAGCTGGAAAGAAGGAAGGGGGCGTCCTTTGAGAGGATGCCCAGCTTTGCAACCTGGGAGGATGGGCTGGGGGAAGGGCTGGAGGAAGGAGTGCGGTGCTCGGGGAGGGCCCTGGAGCTGCTGACCTGGGGGTGGCCTGCCCTTCGGGGAGTGGCCCCTGTAGGGTCCTGGGTCTCGGTCTCAGAGCTGGGCTGGCCGCTGGCCCTCTGACTGTGGAAGAAGCTGGGAGAGGAAAGGGCGGGGTGACCCCTCGCCTCTCGTTCAGGCAGGGAGGGGACCTGACACCCAGACAGTCCTCACGCCCCCAAATCACAGGGCGGGGGGCACTGGCCGCCTCTGGGTGACTGGGAGCAGGCCAGAGGCCTTTGTGTCTCTGTCCCTCCCACGGGCCCGTAATGTCACCCCCCCCACCCCCCCCCGTTAACCACGACTGTTATTCCCAATTCACAGGCGAGGAAAGGCAGGTGTAGCAACACTAAATAACGAGGCGGAGGACAGGGGCAGGGTTTGCAACCGAGTGTCTGACTTGGGTGTTCACGACCGTGGCCACCACGTGCGGCTTTTATGAAAACGCACGGCAAACGCCTCCATGTTCCGCAAGGGGGATGCGCAGAGTCAAAGTGGTTTCTATGCACCAAGCCCTTCTCCCTGCAGTTTACACGTTGACGTATCCGCCCTAAGAGCGCGGGTGTTGCCTCTATCCACAGTCCTGGTGTCTGCGAGGGCTGTGGTCAAGCCCCTGAGCGGGCGTATGTCCCCCTTTAAGTGACAGATGGTCACACAGACAGAGGCGCGTGGGTGGCGGGTCGCCTGGCGTGTTGGTCCCACGGCGCCCCGAGGACGGTTCCGCTGTGCCTGTGTACAGCATCCTTCCCGAGGTGTCAGAGGCGTGTGCGTGTGCGTGGCGTGTTTATGAATAACACGGCTCCCCCGTGGGTGTGAATGCCACCCTCCCTGTGGTTCCTGCGCCCCAGCCATATTGCTAGGCAACACCACGCACACATCCCACATTCTCCTGATCCCGTTGGCTGCTTCACACACGGACCCTGGCTTTCCTATGCGAGCAGCTACGCCTGTGGGTTAGGAGGTGGCCTCTTCAGTGAGCCGGATCCTCGCAGATCAAAGTCGCGAGGGGCCAGCAGCGTGCTGGGTTCTGTGGAAAGCGCCTACTCTTAAGGTGGCTCTAAACCAGTGGTTCTCAACCTTGGCTGCACATTAGAATCGCCTGGGAATCCTTTTAAAATCCTGATTTCTGGGCCTTATCCTCCGAAAATTCTATTTCTTTGTTACTAATGTTGTGGCCCCACCCCATAACAAAGAAGCAGAATTTCTGGAGGATGAGGCCCAGAAATCAGGATTTAAAAAAGATTCCCAGGTGATTCTACTGTGCAGCCAAGGTTGAGAACCACTGCTCTAAACAATCCCCTAACGCAGTGGTTCTCAACCTTCCTAATGCAGCGACCCTTTAATACAGTTCCTCATGTTGTGGTGACCCCCAATTTCATTGTTACAAATTGAACATAATTAAAGCATAGTGATCAATCACAAAAACAATATGTAATTATATGTTTTCCGATGGTCTTAGGCGACCCCTGTGAAAGGGTCGTTCGACCCCCAAAGGGGTCACGACCCACAGGTTGAGAACCGCTGCCCTAACGGTTCCAGGGCACCCCGATGATGAACAAGGCACGCTCTACGCGGTGTTAGTTTAACTTATTCTGGGTCCCTGTGGGACCCCTTTCGTGCGGCCCTGGCAACCACTGCCCTGCAGGCGGTCTGAGATGAGGAAGCCTGGGCCGCAGTGTCTGCCTGAGGAGCGGTGAATTCCTTTCGCGGGGCTGCACGGAGCTCACCAATGAGATGCTTGGAAACACTCACCTCGGTTTTGTGCTGCGAGCAGCCAGCCAGCGGGCATTGAAACCGTAAGGGTGACTACGACAATCCAACCTGGGCTACTGGGCAGAGAAGTCCGGGAGTTCTGTCCATTCTTCAGTTCTTGCTAAAAGGCTCATTGTGTGCTGTGTGTGTGTGTGTGTGTATGGGTGTGTATGGGTGTATGTGTGTGTGTGTGTGTGTATGGGTGTATGTGTGTGTGTGTATGTGTATGTGTGTGTATGTGTGTGTGTGTGTGTGTGTGTGTGTGTGTGTACCCATGCAAGGACCACATGGGGTTTCCTGGGAGTTGAGGTCACAGGTACAAATGGAGTCACAGCCCACACTGCA
>NW_005873319.1:16623-26235 GCF_000147115.1 Myotis lucifugus
CATCACGGCTTGGGTGGAAGAGTGGGATTTGGCCTCCCGTTCCTCCTGGCGCCGGTGCCGCCCAGTTATACGGAGCGTTCACAGGGGATCTGACAAGTGTTGAGAAGTTTTTCTTTGATATGCATTTTTTTAAGTAGAAAAAAATCCAAAAAAAAGAATTAAAAAAAGAAAAAAATCTGTAAAAATAGGTACTTGTTTCTTTCCCTAGTCAGTCTAAGGATCATAACCAGCTGTTTATTACAGAGTTCCATCCAACAGACCAGCGACCAGAGGCGGTCTGGGCCGTGCACTGTTCACGACGAGGCCATGCGCCACGTGGACAGTTTGTAACGACACAACAGCAGAAGCCACGCCATTTCCCGGTGCAGCTGGTCGCAGCCAGTCCTGCCAGCGCGGGGCCCGCATGCTGATCTGTCAGAGCCGCGCGCGGGCGCCCGGAAGGCACTCCTCTTGGCAGTTCTGGGCGATCCTGCCGCCGCCGCAGACTGAGACGCTGCGTGATGGGCCCGGAAAATCTGGATGCACCAAAGGTACATCTTGTGCGAAACGTAAGATAAATACGTGGTTGCGTTGGGAAAAAATCTGTTATCTTATCAGGTTGAAGAAACTGTCTTCCTAGCAACCAAGGAAAACGGAACCGTCTCGAGGGGAAAACCCCCTTGCCGTGGGCACGCTCGGCGATGTTTTTGCCGTCCAGGCTGGCCCCTCGGAAACCACGGCCCGCGGGAGGCGAGCTGCAGGCCCTGGCCCCGCCTGGGCGCGGGCAGCGCCTCACCGCTCTCGCTGGTCTTCTTAGAAAAGTGTAGGAAGTACACGCTGTCAGGGTTATTGGTGCAAGACATATTTGTAAAAGTTTGTTACTATTTTTATTTTATTTTCGTATTTATAATGGTGATTTATTATTCCTCCAAAGAGTGGACTACGCACTCATTATCTTCATATTTGTAAATCCATCATTATAAATAAGAATACAAGTTTTTGTAGCAATTTTTTTTTTTTTTTGTGGCTCAGTGGATAGAGTGTCAGCCTGCAGACTGAAGGGTCCCAGGTTCGATTCCGGCCAAGGGCACACGCCTGGATTGTGGGCTCAATCCCCAGTAGGGGGTGTGCAGGTGGCGGCCGATCAATGATTCTCTCTCATCATTGATGTTTCTCTCTCTCTCTCTCTCTCTCTCTCTCTCTCTCTCTCTCTCCCTTCCTCTCTGAAATCAATTTAAAAAATATTTTTAAAAAATTATTATTTTTAAATGTTTTTATTGATTTTAGAGAGAGGAAGGGAGAGAGAGGGATAGGAGCATCAATGATGAGAGAGAATCATCGATCAGCTTCCTGCTGCCCGCCCCCCACTGGGGATCGAGCCCACAACCCTGGCATGTGCCCCAATCAGGAATGGAACCGTGAGCTCCTGGTTCAGACGTTGATGCTGAACCACTGAGCCACGCCGGTCGGGCTAAGAGTTGTACTAACTGACGTTCCCCCAGCAATGCAGCAGGATGTTTGTTTTCTGCTGGTTGTTATCGGTGTTTTCGATTTTGTTGTGTGGGTTTCTGTTGCACTGCTCACCCTTTTTTCTCTCAGTTTGAAAAGGCTCTTCATTAGTCACATGAGTGGCAAATATCTTTATCTCATCTTCTTATTTGCTTTCGCCCGGCTCCCGGTGCCTTTTGCCGCCGCGGCTTTATTTTTACGGAGTTGAATTTACCAACGTTTTCTGCGATGGCGTCCAGCTCGCCTCGCTCGTGGCTGGGAGGACCCACACCGAGGCCGGCAGGAGCGAGCCGCGCGCTCCCCGCTGGGCTCCGGCAGCTTCCACGTTTATCTTGCCTCTTTTCTTTTTTATCCGTTTGGAGTTTGTTCTGGTTTAAGCTATGAGTTCCCCCCCAAACGCCACCCTCTTGTCTCAGTATCAAGTATGGAATTGTCCATATTCCCATGCTGTTTTGTGATACCATTTTTACCCCTTATTTGGATCAATTTCTGAACTTTTAAAAAATACATATTTTTATGCATTTCAATTCTTAGAAACGTTCCCATTCTGTTTCTGCGTTCAGGCTCCTTAGGCGATGGCATGTTTAATTTTTTTATTTTAAATGCGGGTTTGTCCTGTTACCAACGCTTGCACTCACTGTTTACTTTTCAGAAAGTTCTACAGAAAGAGACATGTGCTTGTGATGATGTGAAACCTTGTTCACACCAGAGCTCATTGTGCAAAAGCTGACATCGACGGAAAAGAACCTATTTCCAGTGAAGGCCCCGCCCCAGGGGCCTCCCCGCACGCCACCCCCGGGAACGGGAACGCCTTGCTTCTCCGGGAGGTGCTTTCTAGGCTCAGGCGCCCAGCGGGCGGAGCTGGGAGAGCGGCTTGGCTGGACCTCGGGACCCGCGGGTGAGGTGACTTAGAGCGGAAGACGCATCGATGGCAGGCTGGCTTTGTCACTTTAAAAAAATATTTAAAAGTTAGAAACAGCAGCGGCTGGCCGTGTCCTTGTCATTGCAGGGTTTTGGGGAAGACCGGGCCCGCGGGTTTCAGAACATCACCCGGGAAGGCGCGTGCGCGAGGGGGCCGGGGAGCAGGTTGTGGCTGCCGATGGTTTACTCTCGGAGGGGCGCACACAGGCGGCTTTTTCTTTCAAAATATGTTTTTATTGACTTCAGAGAGGAAGGGAGAGGGAGAGAGCTAGACACATCAATGAGGAGAGAGGATCATGGATCGGCTGCCTCCTGCACACGCCCCCTACGGGGAATGGAGCCTGCGACCCAGGCATGGGCCCCGACGGGGAATCGAACCAGGACCTCCTGGTTCAGAGATTAACGCTCACCCCCTGTGCCACGCCGGCCAGGCTTTTAGCTTTGACTTTACTGTATTTTTCAGACTTTTTACACGGATCCTATATTACTGCCATGAAAAACCCTGAATAAAAACATCATGCCCCCTAAATCAGCAAAAATGGAAACTTAAAAAAAAAAGATATTTAGAGATACACACACACACACACACACACACTGTAGCCTTCAACAAAAGGTCCAGAGCGAGGAAGTTGTAATGGTGGTGACAGCGGACCTATCATTTCACCATTTCATGGTTGTTTGCATGATTTCTATTGGAGGAGGCATCGCTCAGCAGCTGGAAGCCAGACGGCTCAAGCCCTGCCTTGCCGGGGCTCGGGCAGGCGAGGCGAGGCCCTCCCTACCCGCCTGGGCTCTGCCTGTGATCCGAGGGTTTGGCGGAGCAAGGCACGCGGCCTAAGACAGCGCCGATGTGGGAAAGGAGCAGTCACTCGCTTGGTTTCTGACGCTCGCCCTGCCCAACCGCCTTGTGAGAAAGTCCAGCAAAGGGGTCATCTTCCCGTGGCCCACGAGGAACGCGGTGCTCGGAGAGATGAGGTGAAACGACAGGCGATCCTTTAGCTGCAGCCTCAACGCCAGGGCTGGAAAGGGCCCTGGGGTGGGGTCGGGGGCCCTCTCTCTAGGGTGGAGCGCCCCCCCCCCCCCGCCCCCAGGGAACCTGAAACACCTGCTGAACTGCTCCTGTGGGGGTGAGAGAGGCCTAGCCATTGGCCGCTGTAGGAAATTCTGCAGAGTCACCGAGCTGATGGCCTCAAGTTCAACCTGAGCTGCAAGCTGACAAGGTCGACTCAGAGCTTCCCTCGCCGCCCGGGGGGGGGGGGGGGGGGGGAGGCTGCACATACATTAGGTCAATTTCAGTAACTTTCTCACTTTGCAATGGAAAGGGCTTTTCTGAGAATCCCTGTGAGTGTGTCGCTACTTTCAGAACCCCGCTTCCTTGGTTGCTGTGGCCGGGCGCAGGGGCAGGCGCGGGGCAGGGGCAGGGCCGCGCTGCCGGCTGGCCCTGGCCTTATTTGGCCAGATGTGCCGATCGGCAGCTTCCTCTGACTGGGCTCTTCTTTGAAACGACCCGAGAAGCCGTGCGCCTCCTCTGCTGTGACTAAGACGCGCCCTGAGTTTCTCCTTCGCAATTAGCGTTCTTTGGGTGACGGCGACCTCTTCACAGGACACTTCCCCGTTCGCTGGAAGGTCACCCCCTTTGCTTTGTCCTAACAAACGCCTTTAAAAACAGATTTATTTGGTTTTACAACGAACGGAACTGGTGAAATGTTTCGGTTAAGGACAACCCCCCTCCTCACTGTGCTGCCCTGCTTCTTGCAGAAATCTCCTTGGACTGCTGGGTTTAACACGGGAATGAAAATTCCCAGGACGGTGACGACTCGCGTGGTCAGGGAAGGTTCTGTTCACGGAATATTAGATGCACTTCGTTCCCGGGCAGGAAGCGCTAGGAGTCAGCTGACCAGCAAATCCCTGGCACGTGGAGGGTAGACTTCAAAACGGAGTCTCCAGAGCTAGCCTGGGAACCGACGTTGAATAGCGATGAAATCGTATCTTCGGATAAAGCTGAAACAGTCTAGGAAGATAAGCGGGAAAAGCTAGGTGTAGAGGCCAGAGTGCAGCTAGAGAAGGAGTTAACACAGGCACGGAAATCTGCAAGGAATAGATGGCAAATTTTTCTTGTTGTTAATCCTCACCGGAGGGTATTTTTTCCATTGATTTCTAGAGAGAGTAGAGGGAGGGAGGGGGGAGAGAGAGAGAGAGAGAGAGAGAGAGAGAGAGAGAGAGAAACATTGGTGTGAGACACACCAATTGCTGCCTCCCAACCTGCCCCAACCAGGCTGGGGAACCTGCAACCGGGGTACGTGCCCCCGACCGGGAAAGGAACCCATGGTCCTTGGGTCCATGGGCTGCGCTCTAACCACTGAGCACCGGCCAGGGCTATATGGCGAATTTTTACTGGATATGTATCTTTTACTCGTAACAGTTTCAAAACAACTACAAAACGCTGCAGATGTATCGCAGCTCTCTAATTGGTACGTGGCCTGGGGCACGTTTCTGCAATCGGAGAAATGTTAGCTTTGCTGCTCACCCTGGACTTCAATTTGGCTAATTAAGTCTTGGGCACAGCGCGATTCCTATCAGAACTGCAGGAGGTTCCCACTTTCCTTCCGGTCCTGAGCTTTCGGGCGTTGCCAGGCAACAGTTAGAAAGGCATCACGTACTGTTGATGTGGCCTTGCCAGGTTTTAAAAAAAACACACACACACAAAACAATCCCAGGTGAGCTGGGCTGAGGCTGCAAGGCCTGAGGGAGAGGGACCGGTGGCGGGTGGCGTGTGCGGGGCGTGCGTGCGCATGCAGAGACGCAAGGCATTAGTATGCACCCGAGACTCGCTGCAGAGCATACGAAACAAATTTTCTTTCGAGTATGCAGTTGCCCGAGCCAGATCACAGTCAGACGGTCTCCACGCTGCTATGAATGCCCTACTTGTTTCGACCGCAAGCAGTGGGTCTATTTTTTAAGGAGGTAGGGAGGCCTGCAGAACGGCAGTAACAGGGGACCATTCATTTCCGCGCCGCCCAGTTCACAGCCGAATCCCCGGGGAGAGGGAGAGACGCGGTTGCCCTCGGCCACGTCGTCGATAAGGAACACGACTGTCCTAGGTGTTGCAATTAGTAACGTTCGCTGCTGCTGTTGTTTCCGATATCAAAGCTCCTGGAATCAGTTTCTGGAGATTTTATCCTTCGCGTGAACTTCAGATGCAGAGTTTGGATGCTGGGGCGGGTGGGGCTGTGTCTTCCAGATATGGCGGCACCGACCTGGCCTTCCTGCCCCCCGCCAGGGCAGGGTGCCGTCTCACCCGTAGCTCAGCCCTGCAGAGTGACGCAGCTTCTGCTGGGACCCCTTTTGGGGGACTGTGTTCTAGTGTCCCGGAGCCGACAGGTTAGCGTGCGAGCCCGCCCGAGGCCCCCAGGCTGGAGGGACATCAGGCGCAGAGACCGCTGTCCCCTCGGAGTCCCGCCCAGACCGCACGGCGGGAGCCACGCAAGCCGTGTTGTCTGGAGCCACCGAGTTTTCCGTGGTCTGAAATGCAGCATCGGACCAGGCAAGCGTAAGCTTTGGAGGAAACTTTGTTCCAGTTAAATGCCAAGCATGAACGAATCTGCCCATCTCGGGGTTGGCTGATCAGCAAGTGAATGAACTGTGATTCAGATGACAGAGTTAGTGTCCGCGCTAATTGAGAGCAGAAAACCACGTTGTCTTGCTAAGAGCTGTTGACACACGTGGGATGTTGGTTTCTAAGGTCCTATAAAGACTTCTGAGGCCCTGGCCGGGTGGCTCAGTTGGTTAGAGAGTTGTACCAATACCCCAAGGTTTTGGGTTCAATCCCCGGTCAGGGCACACGCAAGCAACAACCAAAGGATGTGTAAATAAGTGGAACAACAAATCGATGTTTCTCTTCCTCTCTCTAAAATCAATCAATAAAAAATGTTAAATAAAAGGCTTCTTAAACCTATCCGTAGTCTCATGTCCTGATTTCTTTTTTTTGTTTGTTTGTTTGTTTGTTTTGTTTGTTTTTTTATATATATTTTATTGATTTTTTACAGAGAGGAAGGGAGAGAGATAGAGAGTTAGAAACATCGATGAGAGAGAAACATCGATCAGCCGCCTCCTGCACACTCCCCACTGGGCATGTGCCCGAAACCCAGGTACATGTCCTTGACCGGAATCGAACCTGGGACCTTTCAGTCCGCAGGCCGACGCTCTATCCACTGAGCCAAACCGGTTTCGGCCATGTCCTGATTTCTTAATTGTGATGGTCAAGTCAGTATTAACAGAGGGGGGGGTGGGGGCAGGGCCTTCACTGGCTGCTGCCCATGGGTCTCTGGGTTGGGAAGTGGGGTAGAGGTCGGCTGGGCAGCTCTGCTCCTGGGCTGTGGGGAAAATCCACAAGGGCTCCCCTCACATGTCTGCTGTTCCCCACCCTCCCCCCATCGGGCCCCACCGCAGCACTCTGGTCTGGCCCAGGCTTCATTAAAGATGGCGGCTGGCTCCCCAGAGGGGGACGCGGAAGCTGCCAGACCTCTGAAGGCGGAGCTCAGAGTCCAGAACACCGAGTCCCCTGCACCCACTGGTCAGCCACCAACCAAGCCAAGGGGATGGACACAGTGTGCACGCAGCGTGGGAAGGACTGGCGGCCACTGTGGGGACACACGGGAAGAGCGATGGGCCCCGAGAGGGAGAACATGGCGCTGACCCTGCCTCTGTCCCTAACGAGCTGCGTGGTGCCGGCCAAGTCACCGAGGAATGCTTCACCGTCTGCTCGTGGGCTCCGAGGTGCTGCCCGGCTCCCCGCCCGCCTCTCATCAAGGCAGAACCGATGTGAGCCTAGAAGGTTGGGGGCAGGGGAGACTGTAGACCAGTGGTTCTCAACCTTCTGGCCCTTTAAATACAGTTCCTCATGTTGTGGTGACCCCCAACCATAAAATTATTTCCGTTGCTACTTCCTAACTGTAATGTTGCTACTGTTATGAATCGTCATGTAAATATCTGATATGCAGGATGGTCTTAGGCGACCCCTGTGAAAGGGTCGTTCCACCGCCAAAGGGGTCGTGACCCACAGGTTGAGAACCGCTGCTGTAGACAGAAGCACAACGAGCGAATGATCCACTTGTTCTCTGCCGGGTGCTGTGAGCCTGTGTTCCACGAGCAGCTGAGGGTGGCTCCCTCCCTCTCTCATCAGCCTCCTAGGGGCTCAGCCTCTGAGGCACGTTCTGTCCTCAGGACCCTGGGCGCCCCACCTGCTCCTTCGCAGGCCTCTCATTTCCCACTTGGGGGCGGGGTGGAGACGCCGAAACAACGTGCGTGGAGATCTACGGGGTCCCAGGTCATCTTCCTGGCACCAAACTACCACGCCCTGCCCGGGTCCTTCCTACTTTACCGCTGGAATTCTCAGGGCTCCTCCAACGAGGGCACGGTCATGGCTTTTGGTCGCCACGAGCAACACGTGAATCCTCAGGGTCAAGGAGGTAACGCGTCATCCGTTGGCCATCAGCACAGTCTGCCGGCTCAGCCACTCGCTCGTTGGCTCCATTCGTTCTCTCTCTAAACTCTGGCTGTTCTCTCCCCAGCCCGCACCTCCTCCCGCCCCTTTCCGTCACGCCCGCCACTGCCTCCCACACCTCCGTCCGCGCTTCCATTCCGACAAGACTCCAACGTAGGTCACATAGACCAAAGGCAGGAACGAGTCTTTCGAAAGTGACGGAGCAAGATGTGGATCCACCTGTGAGCAGTCACTGAGTTCTACAATCTTTGGGGAGACCGTGGCAAACGGAACCCCAAAGTGAAGGTCTCAGGGCAGTGCAGGCACACCTCATTTACTTGTTTGTTTGTTTGTTTAAAATATAGTTTTAATGATTTCACAAAGGAAGGGAGAGGGAGAGAGAGAGAGAGAAACATCAGCGACGAGAGAGAATCGTTGATCGGCTGCCTCCTGCACACCCCCACTGGGGATCAAGCCCGAAACCCGGGCCTGTGCTCAGATTGGGAATCAAACTGAGACCTCCTGGGCTCAACCACTGAGCACGCCGGCTGGGCTCTCACCTCATTTAATTGCACCTGGCTTTACTGCTCTTCACAGGGGTGTATTTTACAAATACTAGGCAAGACCCTCCTAGCAGCAACAAGATTAGGATTTGCTATATTGCTCGTCTCCGAGGTCTGACTGTAAAATATTTTTAGTTGTTCAATTCTCATTGTTCCTTTATCCTTCTCCTAACAGAACGGCCTTCTGACAATAATCCTCCAGTAAAACTGACCCCCGCCAAGAGTTGAAAGGAAAAACACCCGTAGCAACAATTCTATAGTAACAAGAAAATGAAATGTGGGGGTCGAGTAGCAGATCCGGGGCCATGTTCTCCTGGTATCGGCACCCAGGTGTCCACCTAAAAAACCGTCCCTAGGAACCCACCATCAAGCACAGCCATGTGCTGCCCAACGCACAGCCGAGGGACACTCGCTCCGCAAAGCCCTGCATCAGGGACGCCCCGTCTAATCCCAGGCCGGCGCGACACCTTCCCAGGAGTGTCCTAAACAAGCGACAAAACGCTCCCCGCTCTCGGGGGACATGTGGCTTCGTGGAGGGACCCACCGCATACGAATACAGGCGACCAAGGTACCAATTCTGGGTTTTGAATAGAGCAACACAGCCTAGATACGGCCCTACCTTTTCTTCATGGCTCGATCCACGAGAAGGCGGCACAGGCCTTGCTGCGACTGGGTTAATTGAAGACACTGTGTCTCTGAGCGTTCAGCGCCCTGTAGCCTCGGGAGCAGGCATCCGGCCAGGTGCATGCCCCCAAGTGAGACCTGCTCCCCTGCTGGGAGGTGGGAGACCCTGCCCGCCCGCAGGCAGAGCTCCAGCGACCCGCGCCACGTGCAGCCCCGCCCTCCCCAGGCACTGCTGGTTTCCTGATCACCGAAGTGCATTTAGCCATAAAGTGGGAAAATCTGGCGCAGTTTTCTCATTCGCCTCTGGCAAGACCAGAAGGGCAGTGTGTGCAGCCCGAGGCACCACCCGCCTTCCCACTAGATCGGTGCTTCTCAACCTTGGCTGCACATTAGAAGCACCTGGGAATCTTTATAAAATCCTGATTTCTGGGCCTCAACCTCCGGAAATTCTGTTTCTCTGTTACTAATGTTGTGGCCCCGCCCCATAACAAAGAAACAGAAAAACCACAAATATGGCGCCTGCAGCTCTGAAAT
>NW_005873320.1:0-25840 GCF_000147115.1 Myotis lucifugus
TACACCACTAAGTGGGCAACTACAGTATTTATTGTCTTCTATCCTTCCATCACTAGATAGTCTCCATTTTTTGGCTGATCTAATGGGTGAATAAAGACGGTCCCACCTAAGTTTGAATTTTTCTGATTACTTGTGAATTTAGATACTTTTATTTATTTATTGAACATCTGTTTCTTAAAAATAATTTTTTATTGATCCCAGAAAGGAAGAGGGAGAGAGAGAGAGATAGAAACATCCATGATGAGAGAGAATCCATTGATTGGCTGCCTTCTGCACACTCCACACCGGGGATTGAGCCCGCAATCTGGGCATATACCTCTACTTGGGAATCAACCGTGACCTCTTGCTTCATCGGTTGACATTCAAACATTGTGCCATGCTGGCCAGGCAGGTTTGGAGATTTCTAAGTCAGCTTGAGATTTATACCTTGGAAAGAAGAGGTTCCTAACTTAGAGTCAGTGGACCACCCACTGCACCATTTCTTACCATTTTTCCTCCCAAATATCTCTTGGTTATCTGCAGAAGCCTATATTCTTGAGGACTATATTTTTAAAAGATGTATAAGTTAAAATATATATGAAAATAAAGGAAAGCTATTATTAAAATGCGTATTTAAAAACATTTTTTATTTTCCTATGATTATTTATTTTTTAATCCTCCCCTGAGGATATTTTCCCTTTGATTTCTGGAGAGAGTGTAAGAGAGAGGTAAAGACAGAGAGAAATATCAATGTGAGAGAGACACATTGATTGGTTGCTTCCTGCACGAGCCCCTAACAGGCCTGGGCTGGGGAAGAGCCTGCAACCCAAGGTATGTGCCCTTGACCAGAATTGAACCCGGGACCTTTGGTCAATAGGCAGACATTCTATCCACTGAGCCAAACCAACTAGGACTAAAATATTTTTAAAAAGTAGATTATTGAAAGGCCAGCCACCATGGCTCAGTGGTTGAGTGTCAGCCTATGAACATCGAAGTCACTGTGGGATTCCCATTGAGGACACACGCCCAGTTGCAGGCTCAACCCCCAGTGGGCTGTGCAGGAGGAAGCTGATCAATCATTCTCTCTCATCATTGATGTTTCTCTCTCTCTTTCTACCTCTTCCTTCCTCTGTAAAATTAATAAAAGTATATTTTTAAATTCAAGCAATAAAAATATTATTGATACTACTTCTCTTTTTTACGTTTTTCTTTAATCCTTGTCTTAAGATATTTTTTCCATTAATATTTTTCAGAGAGAGTGGAAAGAGGGAAAGAGAGAGAGAGAGAGAGAGAGAGAGAGAGAAAGAAAGAGAGAGAGAGAGAGAGAGAGAGAGAGAGAGAGAGAGAAAGACATGAGAAAGAGATATCGATTGACTGCCTCCTGCTGGTTTGGGGCTAGGGATTGAACCTACCACCAGGGTATGTGCCCTTGACTGGGAATCGAACCCATGACCTTTTGGGTTGTTGGCCAACACTCTAATCACTAAGCAAAACCAGCCATGTCAAATCTGCTCCTCTCATAAGTAACACAAGCTATAGTGGTTGATCTGATAACTATTATAACTTCAATGTAGTGATGAGAATAAATGTTATTTTGAGATATCTGCAACAAATATCTTATATGAAAACATCTGTGAATTTATTGGAGACCCAATGAAGTACTATACTGTTAATCTAGTATGGTTTGTTGCCTACATTCACAATGTAGGGCAATGCTAATTTTTGGTAGATGTTTGTGAAAATAGAGATGTAATTTTATTTCCCATTCAGGTTTGGCCCCCTGAATTCAATCCATACAATGCTATTCACCGACTCTGGCCTGAAGTGGTAATCAGCAAATGAAAATTATATGCACACTTTGGCATGTATTCAAGAAAGTGTAGTTTTCTAGGGAAAGGGTCCATAGTTTTATGAAATTCTCACAGGGCTCTTGTCTCCAAAGATTAATAGTCACAAATGTAGAGGAGAAGAAAGACAGTTCCTTGCCTATAAAGCTGTGCTTATTCTCATGAGTAATAGTAAATGGATGATTTGTTTTAAATAAAAGTAGTAGACTAAAAACCATGTTTTTCATATTCTGAAATCATGGAAAAAGTATTTATGGAACGTCTGCTATGTGCCAGGAACTGTTTTATGTGCCAGAATTACATGCTCAAGAACAAAGTAGACAAATTACTCCATTTTTCAAGGGGTTTACAAGTATATAATATGAAAATGAATACATATATATATAAAAGCCTAATATGCATATTGTCCCCATGGGAATTCAACTGGGAGGCCCATGGCTTGCTAAGATGTGTGCTGACCTTCAGGGAGTGGTGCGAAACAAATGAAGGAAGGCCCTGGCCAGCAGCCAGCAACCAGGGAAGGGAGGCCCTGGCCAGGCAGCCAGAAGGTCCCAATTAGCCCTGATCACCAGCCAGGTATATGGACCCTACCCTATGCCTGAATTTTGTGCACTAGGCCTATATTGTGTATATATATACACACATATATATGTGTTAACTAGGTACATATCATTTCAAATATTGGTAAGTTCTTTGGAAAGAAAGAAAGCTAAGTAAAGAAAGTGAATCCATTTTAGAATGCTATATTGTTTGCAAAAGAGGACGGGAGAAGAAAGGTTTGAAAAAAAAACAGATTATTTTCCTTTAATTAAATAAAAATTAGGGTATTTCGTGGGCACCATTACCCGGGTTTCCCCATATATATTTCTGTGCAGGAAATACTTGTAGTTATTTTGCATTTTGATCCAGAAATAACCTTTTCATTTTTCAGAAATCTCAGTACAAATAGTTTGAGAGAATTACGTAAAGATTCATTTGAAGGCCTGGCTTCCCTCCAGTATTTGTAAGTTAATTGTATTTACTTATGAGATTTTAGTTATATTATCTATAAAATAAGGGTTTTAAATGAAAAAATTTCTACAATTTCTTCCAGCAATAAAATTCTACAATTCCATAAGTTTGTGTAGCTCATCTCTAGCATTTAATATCTCCTATGCATTTGCAGTTTCAGTTTTGTCCTCTAGACAAAATATTGATAGAAAAAACTCTTCAGTTATGGAGTAAAAGTGGTGATGAGGTCTGAGTAATGATACACCCCCATATGAGCCTTGTTATGTAAGTGTTCATATACCATCTGCTTATATTTATGTTTAGTTTAGGGCCCATGAATCAAATTGGGCCCATGATTGCTCGTTTCTTTTGTTTTAATTTAAATTCTTTATTTTTTAAAGTATTACATAAGTATCCTTTCCCTCCCATTTACCTCTCCCCGGCCACCTCCTTCCTCCCCCAGATTGTTTGTTTCTTTCAGCACATAAATTAAGAAGGACTTTCACACTTTTAAAGGGCTTTGAAAGAAAAGAAACAAAGAAGAATATGCAAGGAAGACTATTTGAGGCCTGCAAAGCCTAAAATATTTACTGTCTGACCTTTACATAAAAGGTTTTAAAATGTTGATTTAGTCAAATGAGAGGAATTTAGCTTAACCTCAAATTGCCTCCTATAGGACAAGAAACTATAAAGCATTTACATTATTTGAATGCTATTAACCCAAAATTTTGTGATAATTAAATCTAAATTAGATTAACATGTACACGTTAAATGTTTAAGCAGATGAATTATGTAAACAATATTATTAAGAACATATTAAATTACGAAGAGAGCAGAATGGTGGTGAGGATTTCAATGCAGGAATTGTTATACCAATACTAAAAGTAAATGTTTAAAATGATGGTTAAGTGTTATTGTTAGAAATGTTTCCACTAAGTAAATATATCAGAAATGCCCCTGACTTCACTAATTACAAAATAAAAATCTCTTCAGCTTCCTCTTCAAGGAAGAAATGCTTGCCTAGTATTCTATTTACTTAGAAATAGGGAGACCTTTTTTACTATAAAAACTCAACTATGATTCTTTGTCCATGGCACCCAGAGCTGTGTATGTTATTAATCCTTATTAAGCTAATTAATGATGCTATTTAGCAAATGGATTCTTTCTGCAAATATGGAAGGCTTCAGGCAAGTAGGTATAAAGAGTCTCACATGACACTAAAAATAGTCATTTGTATTATTAACTTTCAAGCTTCAGAGGGACATCAACTTTTATATTGGTCTTTTTGATATCTCGCTTTCAAACCTTCCATACAGTTTGGAGGAAATAAAATGAAGTAAATAACTGCTCAGTAGGTTAGGTCATTCATTACTTCTACTGTGAAATACTTTGTAAGCTACCTATTTCATGCTAGCATAAAGTATTCCCATTCATTAAAAAATGCCAATCAATAAGCAAGCTAAAAAAGAACATGCCAAGCACTGTACCTAGAACTATAGGCACAAGATAGGTATGTCAGGGTTCCTACCCTTCTGATAATTCATGCTCTCATAGGGAAAATAAACATATCAACTCAAACCATAGAGCACAAGTAGTAAATGGAAGACTATGTGCTGCAGTGGCACACAAGAGGGAGCCATGAAATAATAAAACTACATTTCTTTTAAAAGTCATTTTTCTCTCTACTTTCCAGCTATTTGTTTATTTGATAAATATTTCAGTTTGCACCTGTTCGCATGTCAGTAGACAATGCTGATGAGCAAGACCCAGTCCATACTTTAAGGAATTTATACTTAGAGGAGATAGGATGCAAAAAGTAACTCTATTAAAATTTTGTAAGAAATGAATATATAAATTGGTTTTGGTCACAGCAGAGGGCAAAAAGACTTTATGTTGGATCAGCAAAGATGTCAGTAGAGCAATGCTGTTTAAACATGACCTTGAAGGGCTATTGGGAATCAATGGACAGACATCTTGAGTAGAATAAGCTTGCAAAAGGAGCCTGGAAAAATATACCTTGAGTAGCGTTAGAGTACACGTAGGCGGCGGCAGAGATTCGAGCCAGATCTTCTGGAGTTTTGATGCCAAGTACCAAGTTATCACAGCATTGCTCAAGGAGAAGCTTTAGCCTACAACAGAGTCACTTGGAGGGCTTGTTAAAACTCAAGCTGTACCCTCAGTTACTAATTCAGTCGATCCAGAGTCAGACTGAGAATTTCAATCTTTAATAAGTTCCCAAGTGATGCTGACTAGTATTTGAGAATCACTTCTGGAGTGTTAATCTGGTGACTGTGTGCAGGATGGTTTAGCAAAGGGGAGATTATAGATGGAAACACCAGTCAGAAGACAGTTAGAAAAGTGAGGAGAAAAAGTGAGAAAAGTGAGGGACTAAAGTGGAAATAATGGAAATAAGGACAGTCAAATTATAGACAAGGGGTGGTGTTTTTCAAATAAAAAATCCCAGCACCATGTTGTGTTCTGTTTGTCCCGACCACTGTACAACTGAAGCCATTAAATACATGGGTATTAAAAACAATGTATAAATAAGGAAATGAATTGCTATTAGTATAATAGAAAGTATCATTAGTTCAACGTTCTGTATTAAGTTCAAAGTTCTGTATTATTTTAGAGGCAGTCACTTCCTTTTTAGTTATGTGAAAAGGCATCTTTTATTTCTTCTGGTATTGAATTTGTCTAAAACACAGAAGTAAACCAGGAAGGTTTACTAAATTTGATGAGACCACAAAGGGTCTTCTAATCAATTCTTCTGCTCTCAGGAATAAATACCTTCAAAATGTATCCAGATCTATAGTTGTATGTTGTATTTGTGAAGATCCTGATGGTGAGACTTTTGTGAGGGCAGTATAATGGGTTCTGGATGGTTCAAATCACAATCTTAAGGTTTTCAGTTTAGACTAAACCTGTGTATTCAATATTATTGTAACGTCTACCAGTTATTCCTACTAATTAGATACTAATAAGTAATTAAACACTATTTTTCTTTTACTTTTTCTAGGGACTTGTCCTGCAATAAGATAGAATTTATTGAAAAGAATGCATTTGATTCATTACCTCTTTTACAATATATGTAAGTTATAAATATAACCTCATTGTGTTTAGGAATTTCATAAAACATAATTGTAAACCTTTTTGTTATTTATTTTGAAGTAAGATTAAAATTTCATTACTAGAAAACTACTAAATTTATGTAGAAAATCCCATTTGTCTCTAGCATAGATTAATGTGAGAATTCTGTCACATTCTGAATGAACCATTCTATCTGCACAGCAAAAGAAACCATCAACAAAACAACAAGAAAGCCCAGTGCATGGGAGAACATATTTGCCAATGATTTTTCCAATAAGGGTATAATCTCCAAAATTTACAGAGAACTCATACACCTTAACAAAAGGAAGATAAATAATCCAACAAAAATGGGCAGCAGGTCTAAATAGAAACTTTTTGAAAGAGGACATACAGAACGTCCAGAGACATATGAAAACATGTTCAAAGTCACTAATCATCAGAGAGATGCAACTCAAAACAATAATGAGATAACATTTCAGACCAATCAGAGTGGCTATCATCAACAAATCAACAAATGATAAGTACTGGTGAGAATGTGGAGAAAAAGGAACCCTCCTGCACTGCTGGTGGGAATGCAGACTGGTGTAGCCACTGTGGAAGACAGTATGGACTTTCCTCAAAAAGTTAAAAACAGTATGAACCATTCTATAGCAGTGGGTCTCAACCAGGGTGATTTTGCACCAGGTGACACTTGGCAATAGCCAAAGAGAGTTGTAGTTGTCAGAACTGTAGATTTGCTACTGGCATCTGGTGGCAGAGGCCAGAATTATTGTTCAAGGCAAAGGACAGTTCCCCATAATAAAGAATTATCTAGCCCCAAATGTCAATAGTGTTGAGGTTGTGTAGCCTTATTTCAGAGAAATATAGATCAGTTTAATAGAAGCATTTTTTTGTATCTAATGCACAACATGTATAAACATGAAAGCATAAACCATAAGCAAATATCTCCCATAGTAAGAATTTTAGAGTATAGAGGGAGTATTGAGGTTGTTTTATCATATATAAATTAGAATCTCTGCTAAAGGATAAGTGATCTGAAAGAATTTTTTCTCTTCTTTTGCTCTTGTCTTTTTTTAATAGAAATCTTGGTTGCAATTTAATCACCAAAGTGAACTTTGGAACATTTCAGACCTGGCATGGAATGCAGCTGTTACACAAGTTGTAAGTGAAATAGAAGATGAACACATGTAAAAAGCTATGTGTAAAAACTTCATACAGTGATTGGTTGGCTGGGATTAAGCTCAGTTTGAACTCGAGAAGAATGGCTTAAGAGCCATTCTTTTTTTTTTCTTTTTTAAATGAGGAAACTAAGGTACAAAGTGTCCAAGAGACTTGTTTAACTGACATATGCCATGCTCTGCTTTCCCAGAACTGACCTTTGGCATGGGCTTCTTTGTTTTCAAGAATTGAGGTGGGGGTGGTAATACTGAATTGAGAGGAAGATTTATTTCAGCACTGGGATTAAAAGTTTGTGTCAATTAAGAAATTTATTTATTTGATTGATATGTAATCAAAATATTATTTATTTTTAAACAAACATCCATTAAATTCCTAGTAAATGTCAGGCACTAATAGTCCAAGAAATTGACAAGTAAATAGGTGATTACATACATTATAAGAAAGCCTGTGATGCAAGAATACACATGGGAGTATGTGATAGGAGCATGGCTTTCACCAGTTCCTTTTACATCTATCCCATTTGTGGCTCCAAAAGCAAGGAATTAGGTCTATTTTTCTATTTAACTTGATGGTTTACACTGGATTTTAAAAAATTTCTGGAGATGAAAGAAAAGCACCTTGAATTATGAGGACATTGGAAATGGTATTTCCTTGTCCTGGCCGGCTTTGCTCAGTGGATAGAGCATTGGCCTGGGGACTGAAGGGTCCCAGTTTAAATACTGGCCAAGGGCACATGCCTGGGTTGCAGGCTTGATCCCCAGTAGGCGGTGTGCAGGAGGCAGCATATCAATGATTCTCTCATCATTGATGTTTCTATCTCTCTCTCTCTCCCTTCCTCTCTGAAATGAATAAAGAAATATTGAAAAAAAGAAAAAAGAAATGGTATTTTCTGTAGAGCAGGAGCTTCCTATCAGCATAGTCACTAATGGGGTTTTCAATCTGAAAGGTTCTTCAGTATATTTTTCTTTGCTATCCACTTATTTCTTCTTTTTTTTTTTTTTTACTTTCTCTTCTGCACTTTATCATTCAGAGACTTGGGTAGTTCCCCAATTAAGAATCCTTTGTAGCCCTGGCCTGTGTTATACAGTGGTTGGAGCATTGGCCCGTACAAAAAGGGATTCTGGGTTCAATACCAGGTCAAGGGCACATAGCTGAGTTGTAGGTTCTATTTCTGGCCCTCATTGGGTCATGTGGTGGAGGCAACCAACCCATGTGTCTCTCTCACATCGATGTGTTGTTGTTGTTTTTTTGTCTCTCTCTCTCACTCTCTCTAAAAAAAGAAGTGGAAAAAATATCTTCAGGTGAGATTAACAACAACAAAAGAGAATGCTTTACAGATTCTAAGGGTGATCTCTGGGAATAGACCAAAAATGATTTTTTTAACCTTCACATTTTGAACCAACAAAATGAATATAAACTTTCATAGCAGTTATTAAAAATGCAGACAATTTTAATTCTATTGCATTTTCCAGAATTCTACATGAAAATCCTCTGATGACTGTTCAAGACCCATATCTTTTTAATTTGCCAGCATTGAAATATTTGTAAGTATTGCAACAATTTCATGGCTCATGAGATGATTTCTGTTCTTACTTTAGTCAAAGAAGAACAATTTTGCATTTTGAGAAAAAACTCATAATTTAAATTTTAACTGGGTTATTCTCTTTTTTTTTTATTAAATCTTTATTGTTCAGATTACATTTGTTCCTCTTTTTTTCCCCCCCATAACTCCCCTCCTCCCAGTTCCCGCCCCACCCTCCGCTCTCACTCCCCACCCACTGCCCTCATCCATAGGTGCACGATTTTTGTCCAGTCTCTTCCCGCATCTCCGATTCTCCTTACCACCCCCCCAAGAATAGTCAGTCCATTCCCTTTCTATGTCCCTGATTCATTATAATCACCAGTTCATTCTGTACATCAGATTACTTATTCACTTGATTCTTAGATTCACTTGTTGATAGATGCATGTTTGTTGTTCACAATTTGTATCTTTACCTTTTTCTTCTTCCTCTTCTTAAAGGATACCTTTCAGCATTTCGTATAATACTGGTTTAGTGGTGATGAACTCCTTTAGCTTTTCCTTATCTGTGAAGCTCTTTATCTGACCTTCAATTCTGAATGATAGCTTTGCTGGATAAAGTACTCTTGGTTGTAGGTTCTTGGTATTCATCACTTTGAATATTTCTTGCCATTCCCTTCTGGCCTGCATAGTTTCTGTTGAGAAATCAGCTGACAGTCGTATGGGTATTCCCTTGTAGGTAATTGAGTCTCTTTCTCTTGCTGCTTTTAAGATTCTCTCTTTGTCTTTTGCTCTTGGCATTTTATTTATGATGTGTCTTGGTGTGGTCCTCTTTGGATTCCTTTTGTTTTGGGTTCTCTGCGCTTCTTGGACCTGTAAGTCCATTTCTTTCACCAGGTGGGGGAAGTTTTCTGCCATTATTTCTTCAAATAGGTTTTCAATATCTTGCTGTCTCTCATCTTCTGGCACTCCTATAATTCTGATATTAGTGCGCTTGAAGCTGTCCCAGAGGCTCCTTACACTATCTTCGTATTTTCGGATTCTTTTTTCATTTTGCTTTTCCACCTGGGTGTTTTTTGCTTCTTCGCCTTTCAAATCTTTGGCTTGATTCTTGTGCTCCTCTGGTCTGCTATTGGGTATAATATTCTTATTTCAGTCCGTGTATGCTTAATTTCTAGTTTCTTTATCATAGCATCGAGGGTCTCATTAGTTTTCGTGAGGCTCTCCTCAAGTTTATTGCAAGCCCTCAAAATTGCGTTTTTTAGCTCTATATCCTCCATTTCTGTCATGTTTTTTTGTCTCCGCATTTTTTATGCTTTCTTGGTGCACCCCCTTGTGGTCTTTGTGCGCAGTCTTGTTCTAGTTAAGCCTTGATTGTTGTAGTTAATACTAGAGGGATTTGACCACCAGGCCGACTGGCTGTGAGAGTCAGCTGTGTGGAAAACTTCTGTCCTCTGGGGAGGTGCTAATCTAGCCTTTGCCTGAGGCGATCCTGCAAATGGCTCTGTGCAGGGCTTGGGCGGGGTGGGTCGCACGGGATCAACAGGGCGGGCAGGCGGAGGGAGCAGTTATGGCTGCTCTCAGTCCGTCCCCAGGGCCTCTGCCTCTCTGTCCCAGCAACCGCTGCAAACCTCACAGGGACCGTAGCCAGACAGTCCTGCTTCTCCCGTTTGAGTCTGGGTCCCTAGAGACTCGCCCGGATCTGGAGCTCAGAGTCTGAGGCTCCCTCCAGATTGAAACAGACAACCTCGCCCTCAGCCACCAGCCCGCTTTGCGCGCACACCTCCGTACCTTTAAATTTTCCACACTGCGCCTCCTCTGAGCCTCGGTATGCTGTTGTCTTTCCTTCTAGTTGAAGAGCCTCTCCTCAGCCAGCCTTCCTGTGGTTCTGGGTGATGTCCGTTCCGTGTTTTAGTTGTATTTTTGAAGTGGTTGTTTGCGGCAGCAGTCTCAGGTCTTTACCTATGCCGCCATCTTGGTGGTCTCCCAAACTGGGTTATTCTCAAAAATGATTTATTGGCACAGAAAAGTGATAAAAAATGTACAAAGGCAAGACAGCCAGCAGAGGAAGGGAGCAGTGTTGAAAAACACATTCAGACATGAAACATGTAGATGCATGGACAAATACCATGGATCTCAAAAAGAAAAAAGGAATAAGTTGTACATTCTGTGCTTTTTTAAAAAGAGTGATCACATAGTGGTTGGAACAGAGAATGAGAAGTAGGATGATGGTAACACAAAAACAAATTAACACTTTGTACTGTTCACCAAAGTCATTAGTTTGATGATGAAAATACATTAATTTGATGATGCAATACATTTAAATTTCTTCAAGAAGAGCTCTCTAAAATGATTATGTATGGAAAGTAAACTAAAGCACCTTGAATTATGGAGCTGGCTTGACAGAGAAGCCAGAATTTAGGTCAACAGATGTTGTTAAGTGTCTTTTTAAGAATAGAATTTTTGTCTTTGGGTTCATATCATGCATGTTTGGTCTTTCTCCTTCAGAGACATGGGAAGAACACAAGTGACATTGACAACACTTGATAACATTCTCATGACAGCTCCTGAATTAGAAAAACTGTAAGTTGATTTTTCTTTTTTTTAAAATATATTTTGTTGATTTTTTACAGAGAGGAAGGGAGAGAGAGATAGAGAGTTAGAAACATCGATGAGAGAGAAACATCGATCAGCTGCCTCCTGCACATCCCCTACCGGGGATGTGCCCGCAACTCAGGTACATGCCCTTGACCGGAATCGAACCTGGGACCTTTCAGTCCGCAGGCCGACGCTCCATCCACTGAGCCAAACTGGTTTCGGCAAGTTGATTTTTCTTATATTTATTTTCACTTGGTTCTTATGGTTTTCTTTTTTATTTTCTTAAGTCAGGTTTATTTAAGTATAATTTGTATTTAATATAATTCTCTCTTTTAAAGCATACAGTTTAGTGAGTTCTGATAAATGTGTAGTCTTGATAAATGTAGCACCATCACATTAGAGATCCAGAACACTTTTACCATCCCCACAGGGCCCCTCATATTTCTTCTTTTTTTAAAAAATGTATTTCTTTATTGATTTCAGAGAGGAAGGGAGAAGGAGAGAGAGATAGACACATCAATGATGAGAGAGAATCATTGATTGGCTGCCTCCTGCACACCCCTTACTGGGGAATGAGCCCGCAACCCCGACTTGTGCCCTTGGCCGGAATCGAACCTGGGATCCTTCAGTCCACAGGTTGATGCTCTATCCACTGAGCCAAGCTGGCTAGGGTCCCCTCATATTTCTCTGCAGTCAGTTCCTCCTCCCACCTCCAGCCCCTGTCAAGCACAGGTCTGATTTTTTATTGTTATAATCCTGCCTTTTACAGAATGTCTTATAAATGAAATCATGTAGAGCAAGTGTGTCAAACTCAAAAGCTAACACGATCCAAATAAATGAGGCATGTGGCCGTGGGCTGTGAGTTTGACATGCTGTATGTAGTGTAGCTTTTTGTGTGTGGCTTCTTTCATGTAGCATGATCCTTTTGAGATCTATCTTAGTTGTTGCATCTATCAGTAGTACATTTCTTTTTTTATTGCTGCATAGTATTCCAATTGTGTGTATATACTAGTTTGTTTCTGTAGTAATCGGGTAATGGATATTTGAGCTGTTTCTAGTTTTTTGGCTATTATGGATAGAGATGCTAAAAATACTCACATGCAGGTCTTTGTGTGAACATACATTTTCATTGCTTTGGAGTAAGATACCTAAGGGTGGGGTTGCTGCATTATATGCTGAGTGCATATCTAACTAGTAAAGAAACTGCCTAACTGTGTTCTAACGTGGTTGTACCATCTCGCCTTCCCACCAGCAGTAGATGAGAGTTGCAATTGCTCCACATTTTCACCTGATCTTTATATTTCTGTTTGATTTTTTAAATTAGCCTTTCTAGTAGGAATGCATTTGTATTGCAGCGTGATTTTAACTTGCATTTTCTAATAGCTGATGTGTGGAATGTCTATGTGAAAATACATTTTTCAATGGAGTGTCTGTTCAAATCCATTTTAATTTGACATTTATCTTATTATTAAGTGTTAAAGTGTTTTATATAAAGTCCTTTCTGTAAGATATGTGTTTACTAAATATCTTTTCCAAGGTTGTGCCTTCTATTAAACTTATCACTGAAGACCAGAAGTTTTAAAAATATATATATTTTTATTTATTTTAGAGAGGGAGAGGCAGAGGGAGGGGGGAGAGAGAGAGAGAGAGAGAGAGAGAGAGAGAGAGAGAGAAAGAGAGAGAGAGAGAGAGAGAGAGAGATAGAAAGAGAGAGAGAGAGAGAGAGAGAGAGAGAGAGAGAGAGAGAGAGAGAGAGAGAGAAACCTCAATGATGAGAGAATCACTGATCAGCTGCTTCCTGCATGTAACCTACTGGGGATTGAGCCTGCATCCAGGCCTGTGCCCTGACCTGGAATCCAACTGTGACCTCTTGGTTCATACGTCAATTCTCAGTCTCTAAACTACACCGGCAGGCTGGACTGTTTTTTTGTGTTTTTTTTGTCTTTTTTTAATACTCACCAGGAGATATTTTTCCTATTGATTTTTAGTGAGCTTGGAAGGGACGAAGAGAATAGGATAAAAGGGGGAGAGAGCGAGAGAGAGAGACAGAGAGAGAGAGAGAGAGAGAGAGAGAGATCAATGTGAGGGAGACATATCAATTGGTTGATTGGTTGCCTTCTGCACACCACAAAGCCATCATTAAAATCAAATGTCTATAACCTCAAAAAGCTGTATCATGTCCCTTTTATAATTCTTCCTTCCCACTCCTCCTTGCCCTCCCCAATTCCTGTGCAAACACTGATCTGCTTTGTGTTACTACAGGTTAGTTTGCATTTTCTAGAATTTTATATAAATGAAATGGTATAGTATCTACTCTTTTCTAACTGGCCTCCTTTATTCAGCTGATTATTTTAAGACTAGAGGCCCAGTGCACGAAAATCGTGCAATGGGGGGAGGGAGGGCGGGGGGGTGTCTCTCAGCCCAGATCTTGGTGGATGCCCAGTGACAGCTCCCTATAGGTAGTGGGCCTAAGCTAACACTTGAACATCCTTAGCATTGCCTTGGAGGCAGGAGTGGCTCCCGCCACCACCACCACCACCACCGCTGTGCTCACCAGCCATGAGCCCAGCTTCTGGCTGAGAGGCATTCTCTCTGTGGGAGTGCACTGAGCACCAAGGGGCAGCTCCTGTATTGAGCGTCTACCCCCTGGTGGTCAGTGCACATCATAGCAACTGGTCGTTCTGCAGTTTGGTCGATTTGCATATTAGTCTTTTATTATATAGGTTTAGTCTATGTTGTTTTGCCTATCAATAATTCATCTTTTATTGCTGAATAGTATTCCATTAAAAATGGATATATCAGTATTTTTTAACATTGATGGCTATTTGACTTGTTCCAATTTTTGACTATTACAAATAAAGCTATTGTGAATATTTATGTACAAGTCTGTTTATGGAAATATACTTCAATTTCTCTTGATAAGTGCCTGAAATTGGAATGGCTACGTCATACAGTCGGTGCATGTTTAAGCTTTAAAAACAACTATTTTCCAAGTAACTCCTTTGTCACTAATATAATTCTGTATGTTTCCATTTATAGTATCTTACCTAACCATTTGGCCTGCTGCCTCTGCCAATTTAAAAATAATATTGAGGCTGTTGCCAAGACGGTCAAACTGAATTGTGAGACCGAATGTGTGACCGAGCACCTTGTGGTGAGTCTCAATTGCCTGATGATAAACTTTTTAATTTTTAATTTGTTATCATTTTTTATTTGTAATCAATGACAATACATCTTTAGGCAAATAAAGTAACTGTATTATTTTTATTCATTTACTCAGAGTTCAACTCTAAAATTTTAAGAACTTCTCCTTGCTGAAAGTCAGATGAAGGGAAGGGTATTACCATTAATGGCTACATTGTGTGTGTTGTGCTCTCTGCTGGGTGCTTTGCTTCCAAATGAGAACTTGTTCATTAGTGTGTCACAGTTTGTAAACTCTTTTGTATGCATTAGGTTTCAATTGCCCTTTGCAGTGTACACAGATATTGATACATTTTATTTTGTTTTTGCAAGTTTATGAAAAGAGTACAAATGATGCTGTTTCATGTAAGTTTTATTTGGAACCTGAGAGTTTTTGGATCCATCACCAGAAGCTGCTACCCAGCCCTTCTAAGGCATGGGAGGGCTCTTTCTTTTTAGATGTGCAACTCTGACCTTGCTCTGAAGCACAAGGTGTTCTATCCACCAAACAGTCGTGTGCTTTTAAGTATTTTTCTACACGTTAGGTTTATTGGCAGCTACTTGATAACTTCCCAAATGTGCTTTCATGCCCAGATAGCTTAAATACAAGTTTCTATCAGTGATCTGTGCTACTGATATAGAGTCAGTGTTGCTTATTTTTCAAAACAATGTTTTGACCAATGATATTACTCCCTTCTGCCCCAACAGTGGACAGAACAGGCATTTTCATCTCCTTTTAAGGAGAGTGAAAACAAGACCAGAAAGGGCTGACAGCTGTCACCTCGTGCCCAGGTCTCCAGCTCCCAGTTTGGGGCTCTCCGCAAGCCCATGCTCTTTCCCAGGACGTTACCTCCTTCTCTCACCCTTATCACCACCAGCAATACTTTTAATTCTTCTGAAAATTCTTGTGTACCAGCTGCACAATGGTACACTGGACCTTCACACAGTCGGAATCTTTGGATGGTTCCCCAAGTACAGCTGAAAATATAAGAAATGACATGAAATGATAGCAAAGTAGGCATCTGACAAAAGTTATTTTTCCCTTATGTATTTTAGAACCCCAAGTATTATTCCATAGATTTATTGAACATTCCACAGTGGTACACAACCTGGCAAGTCTCTTAATGTACATCTTAGATGCCTGTCTAAATCTTAAGCACAGAGGGAGGGTAGACATATTGTTTTTTCTGTATAGAGCCGTCTGTTATGGGGCTGGCATATGTGAAGGCAGGGCCCAAGTGAGGAATCGGTGGGTTAGTGGAGAAGGGTGGGTCCAGATGAGGACGTGTTAGCCATGGGTGTTAATCGTGGTCATCTGTGATGGTAGCAAGAACACAAGCATTTGAAGCGTGGAGAGAGGAAGGCTCAGGCCCCCTCTGCATCTGAAGCAGGACAGGATGGGTGCGTGAATGTGAGGAGTTCACAGTAGATCTGCAGAGCGTCTAACTGAGTGGGTCTTCCAGCCCTGGCTTTCCTCCAGTAACCGGCAGTTGGCCCTTGGGGACCAATGAAATAATCCTAAATATAGTCACCAAATGTCATGCTAGGGAATGCTCTAAGTAATTAACCACTTTAAAAAAAGAGACAGTTTCTCCTTTTGTTTTGTCGACAATCATAGATGTAAGTTGGGGTTTATATTTCTCCTCTACAAATGGCACTCAGATACTTGCTGAGTCCCTATATATTGGACTGGGATGTATGGCTGTGGACTGTCAAATAGCTGTCCCGTGAGTCTTTCAATATCCAATGCCATTTCTTCTTTTTTGACAGATGAAGAACTCATAATAGAAGGACCGCTAATGCACACATTACAGGCCCGGCAGGACACCAGCACTGAGCTGACCATTGAGCCAGAGAGGGCATCCTCAGTCAAAAATAGGGACACTTCCGCATCCATTATGAGTGAGCAGCTAGACTTTAATGATAAAAGTGATGTTAATAGTCACTAAATTACCAATTGCCTTATTTCTTGGAGGGAAAGCTAGAAGATATAGAATCAACTTTATTACCATTCATTAAACTGCTTCTTTCAAATGTACATGATGCAGAAATGTCCCTGAATCATTTGAAAAACAACAGATGAAATCCTTCTCTTAAACCTGAACTTAACCATTCAAGTTTCAAAAATTAACCGAGGAAACTCTTTTCTGGAATAGGCCTTCTGATGAGACTGCTCACTGAGCAGCAGGAAGTAAAGATATCCAACTCAGAGTGGGATGAGGAACAATGGAAAGATGAGAGGATGCAAACCCTCAAGAAGCAGGCAGCGAGGGTGTCTAATGAGGTAAGGACAGGTCCTGAAACACCTGACCTGGACTTTTAGTCAGTTTAGGACAGTGATGGAGAACCTATGACACACCTGTCACAGGTGACACACGAACTCATTTTTTTGGTTGATTTTTCTTTGTTGAATGGCATTTAAATATATAAAATACATATCAAAAATATAAATCTTTTTTTTTCTATGGTTGCAAATATCAAAAAATTTCTATATGTGACAGGGCACCAGAGTTAAGTTAGGGTTTTTCAAAATGCTGACACGCTGAGCTCAAAAGGTTCGCCATCACTGATTTAGGACATGCCATGAAAGTACCCAGGTAGGAAGACCAGGAGCACCTCCTCTCAGTCGTGTCTTGATCATGTGACTTTGGCTTAGACAGTGGTCTTCCACTTTGCTCATTTAGAGATTTGTGCCACAGTTCCTAGGGTAGATGAGAAGAGGACCTAAATTCTAAAATAAACAAATTGTACAAGAAAATGCTAATGATCAGATTACATAACATCAGATGTGGTATGTTCTTTAAAAACCTATAAGATTTGGTATATTGCTTAAGAACCATGTGGAAAGGTGGGGTTTTAGAGTAGTAGTTAAGAATAGCTAGCAATTCATTAGAATAGGCTAGAGAATAGTTTTTATGCTTTCCATATCTTTGTGGGTTTTTTTTAATGTTGTTGTTGGTGTTCTTGTTCTTGTTCTTCTTATTCTCCTCCCCCTCATTCTCCTCCTCCTCCTTACCCTCTTCCTCCTCTTCTCCCCTTCCTCTCCACCTTCCCCTCTTCCTCTCCCTCCTCTTCCTCTTCCTCCTCCTCCTCCTAGCTCAGGCAAGAAGTGCCAAGATATAAGAAGGAAATCATCATTGCATCACCTGTGATTGCAGTAACAGCGTTTTATTTTGTAGTTTTCTGTCTCCTTGTGGTAAGACAACAGTTAATTCAGATTTCCAATATATAGTCCATCTTTGAGGAGGTTCAGAACCCACAACCTGAAAATCAAAGCCACTGTCCTGTCTACTCCTACTTGATACTCTTCTTTAGTCATGAGCACTGAGATATGCTTTATTCTTTTTTTATTACAAATTATATTCTTGGGATGTCTAAAGGAAGCCCACTCCTAGAAATCTCTGAAAATGAAATCAAGATCACAAGCCATTAGACCATTTTGAAAATATATATTTTTATTGATTTCAGAGAGGAAGGGAGAGGGAGAGAGAGATAGAAACATCAATGATGGGCTGCCTCCTGCAAGGCCCTTATTGTGAGCAAGCCTGCAACACAGGCATGTGCCCTTACTGGAATTGAACCTGGGACCTTTCAGTCCACAGGCCAATGGTCTATCAACTGAGCCATACCAGCCACTAGACTATTTTGAAACTTAAGTTTGATAGTCCAGATTTGATATGATAGCAAAATTTCTTCAACTCAAAATGAACGAGGTTGAGTTGATGTACTCACCAATTACTCTCTTCCTGATTTCTTTCTTTGTTGGATAAAATGAGGAGAGATATACAATCTCCAACCTCATGGAGCTATGTCACCCTAGCTGATGGGACATGGCATAACGATAAAAGTGTGATCTTGTCAATTCTTAAGGTATACTTAGCAGCTTTCTTCTCCAGTGTGTAAGGCATGGTGTTAGTAGGTTCAGTTAAAACACTGCAACCTAAATCCTGCATCAGGCTTCTCTAAAGCATGACATGTTAGAGTCACCTGTTCCTAGAACTTGTCTGTGTCCCTTTTGTTCAACTACATAATGGTGTACTTTTCCCTACAGGCAGATTGCTGACATTAAAAGAACAATTTAGTAAGCTGACAATCTTGACTCTACCCCATAAATCCAACATAATATATTTTATTTACCCTTTCAACAGTCATGACAGCCCTCCATTGCAGCCAAAGCCACCCCACACCATAACCTAGCCACACCTGCCCCATTCCCACTTTTTTAAATGCCTTTGCCCATCTAAAATTCCCTTATTGTGCTCTCCCTGGGGAAGTCCGGTGAATATCTCAAAAGCCAGCTCAGGTTCATCTTTCTTCATGAAGCTTTCCCAGAGTCTTCCAGCCATGCTGTTCCTAGTTTTTTTGTGAGCTGTGTCACTATTTCTCTTTGAGGTAATAGTAAGGCAGTTCCCTCCCCTGAGAACTTAAAAATATGGTAAACCATTTTTTAAAATGTGCCTCCCCAAGAGAGAAATACCTAGGTGAACACATCATGGAGCAGAGAAGAGATGTGTAAAGACCAAGTGGCGTCATCCTATATGTTCCTAAGACTTTTGAAGTGTCACATTTTAATATTCTAATCTGTGGAAGAAAATGAAAAATGGGAATAGAAAAGCCACCTAATTATTTGAGAGGGAAAATAATAGCAGATTTATATTCTCATCTTAAACAAACATATTTACAAAATGTAAAAAAAATAGAACCTGTATAAGTACCAGAAGAAAACAGAAGCAATATATTTATAATCTGGTGGTGGGAAACAGCTTTTGAGCCTGATACCACAGGCAGAAACTTTGATAGATTTGACCACCTTGCCTGTGACACATTAGCAAACTTAGCACTGGTTGATGCCAAGCACAGGATGAAGATTTTTCCATATACATGAGTGATTCAGTCCCCACAATCCTGTGAGGAAGATAGTACCACCTTCTCCCATAGATGGAGATGGACTTAAGCTCCCAGTGGCAAAGGCAAAAGCAGGACCCTGTTCTGCCTGACTGCGAAGTCCGTGCTTCCTGCTCCACTGTTCTGTCTCCTTAAAGACAAAAACACAGGCCATGGCCGCAGTTTCTCAGTAGTTAGAGCATCAGTCCAAGCACCGAAGGGTCCCAGGTTGATTCCAGGACAAGGGCAGGTACCTGGGTAGCAGGGCACCTGCCATGCAGGAAGCAACCAGTTGATGTGCCTCTGTCACATTCCTATTTCTCTCTCTCTTTTTTCCCTCCTGCCCCCTCCCTCCCACACTCTCTGAAAAACAATGGAAAAAATATCCTTAGATGAGGATTAACAACAACAAAAAAGAACACTGGGGAATATTTGAAACATTGAAATTCAATGAAAACCACTAAGGATTAAGTTATTGAATGTAAAAAGAGTTCCATAATTAAACAGGAAGAAGACAATCTAGGGTGGAAGAGGGCAAGGGCTGTGAAGAGTAGGCTGTGTGTAGACAGTCTGTCACCATATCTGTCGATATTCTCTTGGTTTATGGGGTGTGGATTTTATTAGCGAGGTCTTTGTCACCTCACAGTATGAAAGTAGTCTGATATTTTCTTCTAGTCCTTTTTGTAATATTTGGGTTTTTTTTTCTCAAATTAAAAAAAACTATCATTGGTTTTATTTGCTTTTCTTGTGGTTGACTGTTATTCCCCTACATGAAGATCCAATTGTCTTAACATGTTTTATTGAAGATCTCATTCTTTCTTCACTGATCTGAAATTTACCTTTCTGTGGACTGTATTCTGTTGACCCAGTTATCTTTGTTTTGTACCAGTAGAACTATCAGTAGCAGTATGTATATATATATATAATGATATAGACATATACATATATCTGTATATATATATATTTATATATCTATATCTATCTATCTATCTATCTATCTATCTATCTATCTATATATGTATATTGCTTTCAGGGAGGAGGGGAGAGGGAGAGAAAGATAGAAACATCAATGATGAGAGAACAATTGATCATCTGCCTCATGCACATCCCCTGCTAGGGATCAAGCCTGCAACCCGGTAATGTGCCCTTGACCAGAATGGAACCCAGGATGCTTCAGTCTGCAGGCTAACGCTCTATCCACTGAGCCAAACTGGCTAGGGCCTGTGTCACTATATAATTCCAGTTCCATTTTAAACTCCTTTTTGGAAGTTAAACTCCTCCTTTTTTATCTTTTTCATACATTTCATTGCATATTTTCTCTACCAAATGTCAGTTGGTCAGTTTATGTTTAAAACTTATCTTGGAATTTGAATAGGATTACAGTGCATTTGTAGATTAATTTAAGGAGAATTGGCATCTTTACTACCTTCTAGGAACATGGTACCTCACTTTGTGTATTCTTTCTAAAGTCCTTCAGAAGAGTTTTAATGGGTCTTGCACATTTTTTGTTAAGTTTATTCCATTATACATTTTATTGATATTGTAAATGGACTCTTTCATTTTTTATTAGTTATTTGTGGTATGTAGGAAAGCTGTTGAGATTTGCATGTCTTGATTTAGCCATCTGACTGAATAAAATTTTAATCTATGCTCTTGGGCTTTTTAGGTTGTGCATTATCTCACGTGCAAATATGTTTTGTCTCTTTCCTTCCAGTATTTCATTTTTCCTATTAAATTAATTAGGACCTCCTCAACAATGATGAATAGTATCAGTAATAACAGGCATCCTACTCTTGTTCTTGACCTAAAACAAACCTGCTGTGTAGGTTTCTGGTAGGCACTTTCATTTTCTTTGCTACTTCTAAGAGTTTTTATCGGGAATTATCTGCTGAATGTTATCTGAAACAGCCAATAAAATGCATTGCCAGCTGCATGCAAGGTCCTAAGTGAGGACTATGGGAGAGTCAAAGGACTAGACAGAGTTTCTGTCCTTAAAAAATTAATCATCTCACTTAAAAGAGAAGGAATAAAGCTTTAGAGGTCATTTTGCTGAATAATCATGACGTTTTCTTCCAAAATAGATTTTTCGGAGGAAGGTACAGAACAGAGGAAGCTCAAGGTAAATATGGGTCTGGTGATTTTTAAAGTAGAATTTTTTAAGGAGAGGAACTTCCTCTTTCTGTAAGTGGCCAGAGGTGACCTCAGAAAATGGCTAATTATTCACTTGAGTCAGAAAACCCCACAAAATCACGAAAGTCAAGAGATTTAAACCTTTGTGTTCACTTTAAGGACACTGGTGAAAACTACACAGGTCATCAAGGGTATGCATATCTGAAAACCACCAAGCCTCTGAAGGATGTCACCTTATAGGAGCAATGTGTGCCATTCTGTCATTACAGTGGTGGAGTTGGTAGGCGTGCTCCAATGGAGGGGCTGGGTGCAGGATTGGGTGCAGGTTGGTGACCCCAAAGAGTGCTGAATTTTTGCTGCTGTTAACGTAAAAAAACCATTGTAAAGAATTTTTTTGAGTTTATTTGAGCCAAACTGTCAACATATGCTGGGAAGTAGAACCTCTAGGAATTGAGGTAATGCTCCAAAGAATGGCGGGTTACAACTGTATTTATACATTGCAATCAAAGGAAAGGGATGTAGGTGGATTACATGAAATCCACTGGTGATAGATTAAGGAGGTGGGATAAAGCAAAGCAGGAAAACCTCTGGGATAGGAGAAAAGTGAAATGATGGACATGTGCTGCTTTCACATAGATGGATAGAGGACAGTTCAACATAATTAACAGTTGACGATTAACTTGATAACATAACAATGAGGGAATGTCTTGGTGCTATTTGTTGCACCCTGAAGGGTCCAGAAAAAAGAGGAATTTACAAGTTACCCAGACATTTCACAGATATGTTATCTTAGAGGCAAGAAGACAAATGGGCTCAGTAAAGATCTAAGTTGATCTTTGTCAGGGAAAACACTGGCCTGGGACATGAGAACCCACTATAACCTGTGTGTAGTTAAATACTTAATTTTCAGACCATCTTTTGTGGTTACCTTAGGTCTCTGAGTCTGCAAGACTGCCATGCAGACCTCCTCTGAGCTTGTCTGGTTAGGTGTGATCCCTTTTGTCCACACTGCACATGCTTAAAAATGCAGTAACACACTGAAAATCCTGCCTATATACTATGCGAAGCTACATACATAGGTCCCCCAGAGACATTGCAGGGCCATTTTAAACTGTCACAGAGAATTGGAAGCCCAGCATGCAAGGAATCATTTTCAAGGTCCCAGGTGTGTGGTGATTTTGCTCAGGAATATAGACCCAAGTACCCAATTAGTCCGAATAAGACCAGAACTATATGTGTGAGAGACATGGAGAATGGCATGAATCACTAACTGTTGGTATGTATTTTCCTCCAAGCAGCCTTTTCTCCGGATTCACATCTTCGTCTGACATTGATATAGAGGTAAATTTGAGGAGGACAAATTACTGTGGTGGGACAAAGCAGGGGAAACGTAGAGTTCATGTCTCCCCATCTGTTTTCTAGCAACATGGATTTTGGAGCAGGCGGTTGTTTACGCTGAAGCATGTATTTCGCAGGAAGCAAAGCAAAAAGGGGGAGCAGAAGGCACAGGAGCAGGAACCGTTCTTGAAAACGTAAATGATTGGGAACACTTAGAATTCTTATCTAAAACGAGGAAATATTGAATAGTTTAATTGTATCTTTCAAGAGTCAAAGCCTTGACCTTTGTCTTCGTCTTACTCCAGGGAGCGGAGTAAATCTGCTGATTCCTTAAGGATGGACACTTCCGAGTCTGCTTCTGACACAGGTGGGGAAACCAGCGCCTGATACCTTCACAGAGCAAGGCCATCTTCTGCCTAATTAAACATGTATTGCAAATGTGTCAGTTCATAGCTACCTCTAGAATTGGTGTAAGGAATGAAAGTGTAAATAGTCAAGTATTTATATGCAAATAACAAGGGCCATAGGCAAGAAAAGCAGGGCTGAAGCTGGAATCCCTGGGGAAGCCAATACTTCCTCAAGCAGCAGTGTGGTCCAACCAGGTGAAGAGGTCTTCTCTCCCTTGTTTCCCCAATACATTCAGTCCCTGAGAACTGGCAGACACCTCCTCTCCCAGGGGTATAGGGCAGTGGTGGGCAAGCCCTGGCTCGCGTGCCAAAGAGAGCACACCAGTAACTTTTGCTGGAACTTGAAACCCTCTCTTATAATCTTCCTGTTAGGTTAGGTGGCTCAGGAGGCAGCGTAAGAAATAAAGAGTCGAGTGAATCAGAAAAGAAAAGGGTTATATCTGCATCCCCGGGAGACCCACGTACCCAAAAGACAGGGCACTTGGATTCACACTAAGGGGGTGGGGGCTTTTTTTATACTGTGGTTGGGTGAGGGGCAGGGACCTGAGCTGAGGTATTTAGCTGAGGAAGTTTCAGCTGCAGAGGGTCAGCAAGGTATTCAGGAAGGAGTCAGTATCTGTGTGGGGGTGGTCAGGGAGAAGCCAGTATCTGTGTCTGGCATGCTGATCTGTGAGAAATTCCAGGGGAAGACCATTGTCTCATCACATGACTGCATGTATCTGATCCTGGCTCTCTCAGACCTAACATCCTGGCCTTTTGGTGATAGGGGACGCCGACTCATTCTGGCTACTTCCAGTTGACCAGGGACATGGGTGGGGGGGGGGGGCGTTTAAAGGCCAGGGTCAGGTAGAGGCAGGTCGGAGGGGAGCCGAGTGTAGGGATGAAGCAGGAGCTGATTAACAGTCACCCGTGACATCTCCCCAATCCGGAAGTGGATGAACTTGAGGAGGCAGGGGGCTAGGAGAAAAAAGACACAGATGAGAATCAGGGGCCCTACCCTGGGTAGGACCCAGGTAGCTAAGGGGCTTTGGAACCAGCTGAAAGGAGAGTTGTCCTGGAAGTGTCCTGTATGTAGTTCTTCACTCAGCTTAGTCCGGGTCTGTACGTTTTACTCCACTACTCTGGTCTCGTTGATGTAGTAGCAGCATTCTTCCTGAAGGAATATGCAGGTTCCTCCTCTTTCTGCACTCAGAAGGTCTAAGGCGCTCTGGTTCTGTAGGGCTACTTGGGCTATTGATGTTATGTGTCACAGTAGGGATTCTAAAGAAGCAGTAGTGGACTCCAGGGCTAACTGGAGCTTGTCATTAAAGTCCTGAGCCATGACCAGACTAATCCTGAGGAACCCCCCTCCACCTCCCGCAAGGCCTATGGAGGTAGCTATACTCCAGTGACAGGGAGGAAGGCGGCCTAGCGGGCCTGGGGGCTGGATGGAGGGAGCAGCCAGGTGAGCTCCGACTCTCCATACAAGGTTAGGTTGGGGAACTACCATGACCACGAAGCAAGGACTGGGGTCAGAGGAGTTTATGCAGTTGCTTAAGATGCCGTTGTACCAAAAGAAGTTACCCAGGCTGGCCTTGGTGTGACTGGATGCGATGTAGTTCTGGGTGCAGTTCCAAGTGACTCGCCCTCCGATTACTGGATTACTGGTCTGGTAACATATCCGTGGGGGCAGGGTGGGTTCTGGAGTTTCAGGTTCACAAAGGGGAATGCCAGCCACAGGAGGCTGACATTCACCTTTCCCTTGGGTTCTTGGAGAAGTCGTGAGTGGGACGGCAGCCAGCAAAGACCTTTGGAGAGAGGTGCATAGAAAGCAGTGGGAGACGTTGGGCAGGGTGTGGGTCTCATTGAGGAATAGTAGGGTGCGTTGAATAAGTTGGAGCCAAGAAGACAGGACTTCTACTTGGGGGGAGTCAGGCAGCTTCCCTTTAAGGGACTGCTCGGCCTGTAGGATGCTGTTGGAGACCTGGACTTGGGCCTCTTGGGCCAGGTCATATTCCCGGGAGATGTAAATGGTCCCTGAAGGGGTTGAGCTCCAACTACTTAAGTGTAGCTTTCCAACAACACCTGTAACCCATTGCTGGTCTCAGGGATCTCGGATTATGATGTGGAAGGCCCCCTTCTCCCCGATAAAGGAGCCACCCCTGTAGGCATCATTGACAACACAGTCTCTCCAGCGGCAACCCCCATAGGTGTCAACATCTTGATTACACCTATCTGGGTCCTCTTGGTCATAAGCAAAACAGGCATAGGCTCAGCCACCATTGTATACTGACCGGATGTCGACAGTCACCCTGATCCCTGTCTGGCCTCTGACCAGGGGGCAATCCTGAGATCCTACCTGCTGGGTGACTTGTTTGCCGTTCTGGTGGTAGGTTTCATGGACCTTGAACCTCCACACATAAGCAGGTAGGGGTTGGTGTAGGTTGCTCAGGGCCAGGAGGAGGAGGTGGAGGAGGAGGAGGGGGTGGGCGGCTAAGGCGGACTTTAGTGGGGCCCAACACCTCACATTTACAGAAGTCATGCTTCTCCGGAGTCCTCTTGAGCCTGAAGAGGTGGTGCCACGATGGGTCACCGAGCAGCTTGGCTGCGGTGGGTGTTGTAAGGATCAGGATGTGAGGTCCCGTCCACCTAGGCTCCAAGGCTTGTGGATGTAGGTTCCCAGGGGAGGGGGATCAGTAAGGAGACGGTGGTTGAGCAAGAAG
>NW_005873321.1:0-8813 GCF_000147115.1 Myotis lucifugus
ACATGTGGGTGACGTGGGAAGAAGAGGAAAAGGTATGGTCATTATTGTCCTCCATTGGCAAGAACTGCGGTCGCATCAGCACCCTTCCCACACCCCCTTTCCCAGATCCACCCCAAAACAGAGCAAGACACCCCCTGGGACATCCTTCAGCCCCACTCATGTTCACACTGAGTGGGACCACACACTCAGGAAGGTGTTCATTTTTTACTTTTATTAGTTGCCAATGGCTTAGTTGCTATTACTGCTTTTACTGATTCGTAAAAGCCTCTTAGGTATTAAGGATACAGATTTTTCCCCTCTATCATATATCTTCCAATTACTCAGTTACCAGCTTGTCTTAACCAGGAAATTGTTTTAGTGTTTTTAATTACATATGCTTTTCATTTTTATGATTCATATTCCATCTCTAAAGCATTTTCTTTGTAGTTTTTACCTTTGGTGGAAAATGGTGTCTCCAAAGTCAATGTACATTTTCTTCTAGTACATTTTTGGTTTATTATTTTTTTCTAAACTTAAATGTTGAAAGCATCTGACATTTATTTTGACATATGGTCTTACACAAGGATCTAACTGTATTTTGTTCTTCATTTTCCTGGCACTGGTTACTTCCCGACAGTTTGAAACTCAAATGTGATATAATAAAGGTATAATGTTGGAGTTTCCCACCCAGAAACACAGATGATGAATCTCCACTCATTCAATCTTCTTTCTTATCTCTTATGGGACTTCTATACTTTTATTGACATAAACCCTGCACAGATCTTTGTTTGGATGAATGTTCTGACATCTAATTGTGCTTTGCTTAATTTTATAAGGCTTCTTGTTTTCCTTTTGTTTCATTCATTCTTTCTATTGCCATTTGAAGTGACTGGTATACTCTGGACCCTGGACTGGACGTGGAGGTAGCAGTGAGGCCGAAAGCAAGAGCCCTGGCGTCGTTAAGGCAGAAACAATCACACAAGCAGGTTTTTGAAAGTAAGGCAGACGCCAGGAGAGAGAAAATACCCAGCGCTGGGAACACGTCGGTGGAGCACGGCAGCGAGCTCACCGGCAAGAGAGAACCCCCAAGAGGAAGTGACATTTACGTCCGTGTGTAAAAGGAACATGGGATTAAGCCAGGTAAAGCGAGATTATTTTTAGCAGCGCAACATCTCACCCACTTCATGCATTATAAATACACTGAGCAAAGTAAACCGAAGGCAACTTCCCTGAGAGAGAGGAGTGCCTGCCAAAGCCCACAGCAAACGTTACAGGAGCCATGAGAGAAGAGAACCGGAAAGACCAGAACAAGACAGGAGGCCTTCCGTCACGGCCTTACTCAGCACACACCGGGCTCAGGGGATGCAATAAAACAAGAGAGGATAACAAAGCATGAGAGTTGGGAAGAAACAAACAAAGTTTTGTTACTTGCAAAGTATATGTTTGGTGACAAAAAAAAACACCAAACAAAAAAACCTATGGAAATATACAAACAAGAAAAATTAAAAATGCAAATAGTAACAACATTCTCATAGACAATCAGGATACAATTAGAAAATATAATTTTAAAAGAAGATCCTATTCAGAATTACAATAAAATCCATTAAATACTTAGAAATAAATCTAATGAAAAGCAAGCAAGTCCTTTATAAAAGATAGAATTATACTACTTTTTGGAAGGACATTGTATTAATTATGTTTCCTGGCTGTCATAACAAAGTACCACAAACTGTGTGGCTCACACCGGAAATTCCCTCTTTTCAGTCAGGAGGTCAGGGGTCAGGCATCTGGGTGTGGGTGGCAGGCTCCCTCTGAGGCTGCAGAGCCTTCCTGCCTGGCCCAGCTCCCGACAGGGCGGGGGCGGCATCCTCGGAGTTCCTCAGCTGGCGCTGTTCCACCCAGCTCCGCCCTGTGGTCTCATGGCCTCCTCCCTGCGTGTCTCTGTCTTCTCAGGCCACTTTCCTCTCCTGGCGAGGACGCCGGTCAGATGGCTCAGGGCCCACCCTAACGACCATGTCTTAATTTGGTTACATCTACCAAGACCCTATTTCCAAGTAAGTTTCCATTCACAGGTACTAAGAGGTAGGACTTCAACATACCTTTTTGGGAGACACAGTTCAACTCATAACAGGCATAAAAATATGTGAATAAACAGCCCTGGCTGCTGTGGCTCAGTCGGTTGGAGCATCATCCTATACACGGAAAAGGTTGCAGGTTCCATTTCTGGTCAGGGTGCATACGAAAGGCTACTGACCAATGTCTCTCTCTCTCACATCAATGTTTCTCTCTCTCTCTTTCTTTCTCTCTCTCTCTCTCTCAAAATTAATAAAAACATATCCTTGGATGAGGATTAAAATATCTATATGAATAAACAAATAAAACCTATGCATTTATTATATTTATTATGAAAAACTCAGTACTGTAAAGATAAAATTCTCACCATTAATCAATAAATTCCATGTAATTTCAAACAGAATCCCAACAAGATCATGTGTAGGTATGGAGTAAGTATTATGGATTATGTGTATATTTTCCTGTTAATTTTAAATTTCACATGGAGGTGTAGAGGAAACCTAATATCAACCCCTCCTTTAGGAAAAAAAAGCACAAAAATGTGTAACAAGAAAAACTAGTATCCCTTGAAGGAGGGAGAGTTAAGAAGGGAGAGGGACTTTAATTAAATGGAAAGATTAAAGTAAATTTCTTAGCCCCAAAGTACTTTGATTATCCTGGTGCTATGAGGTAAATTCTTTCCATATTCTGATAGGAAAGCTGAATTGACAACCTCATGAGCTAATCAAGGAGCTCAGGTTGTTGATATAAACTAAGATGAAGTTCCCAAGTAGAAAATATTGCAAGTAGAAGGAAATGTAACCAGGTAATCTGATCTCTGGGAATGATAGGTTGGACCCAGTGTATTTTCCTACCCTTCTATGTATAAAGAAGTCTCTTGTTATGACGTTATTTTTTAATGTATTTTTATTGATTTCAGAGAGGAAGGGAGAGGGAGAGAGAGATAGAAACATCAATGATGAGAGAGAATCATTGATCGGCTGCCTCCTACACACCCCACACTGGGGATCAAGCCTGCAACCCAGGCATGTGCCCTGATCGGGAATTGAACCCTGACCTCCTGGTTCATAGGGCAACACTCAACCATTGAACCACACCAGTCAGGCCAAAGTTATTTTTATAGCAGAGTAGGTCTTTACCTATCTGACATGTAAAAATTTGTATGTGCATGAATGTTGATGTGCTAAATACATTTTTCATAATTGTGAGAAGTCAAAAAATATGACTAATGAAGGAAGAGGTAGTGATTGTTCGTATTGTCACTCCTCTCAGTGCACTCATTTACAATTAATTCACTGGGGGTTTGACGCACTTTTATTTTGAAGTAGTTGTAGTGACAAATGAGTGTGTGGATAGCGCAGAGTCCTTCCCCCTCTTCACCCACCGCCCCTGGTGCTAGCATCGTATATGAGATGGCACAGGTGTCCAAACACAGAAGTGAGCCTGGCCACAGTACTGTCAACTAACCCACATGTTTATCTTCCTGTTTCACTGGTGTTTCCACAGACACCCTTTTTTTTGTACCAGTGTCCAGCTGTGCTGTGTCTGTCCTTGTGTCTTCTTAATGTCCTCTGGTCTGCGTGGAGGAGGAGGTCACCCGGAGGGCAGGACCGCGCTCACCCTCAGGCTGCACCCAGGCACTGAGGCTCCGTGCCTCCTCCCCTGTCCTTGGTATGTGTGTTCTGCCCACTGTCCCACCGTGGGAGCCGTTTCCAGGACACAGCTTGGAGAGAGTGAAGTGTTGTTGAGACGTCTGGATGGAATATGTGACTGAAAAGATTGTATATGTGACTGAACCCGTTACGGCCGCTCTATAAGCTTTTAAGATTCCAGGGGGCAGGGTGGAGATCTCGCTGCCCTGCAGTCACCCAAGACAAGCTTGGTAAGCGCCCGTGGTTGACAAACCGGCCGCCTACCAATGTGGAGTGGCCCGCCTCTTCCTCCAGCCTCTCCTTGCCCCTGGTTGTGAACTAACACCACGTCTCCATATTGCATTGTCTTTCTCCACGTTGACACTTTTGGAGAGCAGCAGACAGGTATGGTGTAGAATACCCCTTGGTTTTGGGTTGAGTTTTTCCTCATGATTTCCTTGAGGTTATACATATGGGAGAAGAAGACAACACAGGTGAAGTGCCCGTCTAGTGACATCCTATCAGGATGCATGACATCAGCATAACTGATTGGTGCCGGTAACCTTAAAAACAAGATTAACGGGGTGTTTGCTAGATTTCTCCACTGTGACGTTATTTTCTTCTCTTTCCATAATCTATGTTTTATTAAACTTTTTCAAAATTGATTTTTTAGAGAAAGGAAGGGAGAGGAAGAAACATCGATCAGTTGCCTCCTGTACCTGCCTCGACCTGGGATTGAACCCACAACCTAGGTTTGTGCTCTGACCTGGAATCGAACCCACAACCCTTTGGTGCATTGGATGAACCTCCAACCAGCTGAGCCACACCAGCCAGGGCCCCATAATCTATGTTTGAGATGTGACTGCCTGAGTCCCGCTCATACTCAAAAGGAGGACAATTAAGTTTTACCTCCTAGAGCAGTGGTTCTCAACCTTCCTAATGCTGCGACCCTTTAATACAGTTCCTCATGTTGTGGTGACCCCTAACCATAAAATTATTTTCATTGCTACTTCATAACTGTAATTTTTCTATTGTTATGAATTGTAATGTAATTATATGTGTGTTTTCTGATGGTCTTAGGCGACCCCTGTGAGAGTGAGGACTGGCAAAGATTATGTGAACACATGTTAAAACAGTACAATAATTCACAAGTATTGGGAGGATATATATGAGGTTATCCAAGCATCCTGCTTCTCTTTAAAGTCCCACCCCTAGTTTTAGTATCATCTGGGGGTCTTATCCATAGCAATGCTCACTGCTGTGGTCTAATGGTGATTTTCCATTTCTCTCATTTTTTAATGTTTATTAATTGGAATTTTTATGTCAGAAAGATGTATCCCTTTTCTCCATTTGCTTATTTATTCAATTCCTTATTTACATCTGCATGGATTCGTGAATATTTATTTTATTCTTTGGCCCATACAAGCAGTATAAACGTATTCTATTATAACTTATGTCATTGCCAACAATGTTCCAGATTTGGCCATTGGGAGTTCTTGTGTGTTGGAGCCTGTATCCTTTTGACGGGCTCCCATCTTTTTACTTATTTGTTCTTCCTTCTTTCTGGACACTTCAAGATGCCCCAGGCCCATGTTGTGTTTTCCCTGTCCAGCCCTAAAACCAGCATTTCTCCAAAGAGTCCTGGTCCTTTCATCCAGGAAAGAGAGAGAAATCAAGAAGCTGGTCCTGCATGCTTCTTTGCTAGTGGGCATCACTCTCACTGCTCTCAGGCTCCCCCCTAAGACAAACCTAGGAATAGGAATACATATACCTGCCTATTAACACCAGTTCATTTACATATTTACATAAAAGCAACATGAGTGCCTACTAAAGTCTGCAGCTCTAAGTCCCGCATAGGCGTTCACTCTCGTCTTCACACTTCCTTACTGGCAGTCTCTTTCTCTGGCTCCCAGTGTACATGATTTATTTATTTACAAGAGGCCCGGTGTACAAACTGCGTGCACTTGGCGGGGTCCCTCAGCCCAGCCTGTGCCCTCTTGCAGTCCGGGAGCCTTTGGGGGATGTTCGACTGCTGTGGAGGTGGGAGAGGCTCCAGCCACCACCACTGCACTCACCAGCCATGAGCTCGGCTTCTGGCTGAGCGGCACTCCCACAGGGGGAGTGTACTGACCACCAGGGGGCAGCTTCTGCATTGAGCGTCTGCCCCCTGGTGGTCAGTGCCCATCATAGCAACTGGTCATTCCATCATTTGTTCAATTTGCATATTAGCCTTTTATTATATAGGAATTGTCAGCCCTAGTAAGCATGTAGAGTAGTATCAGCTAAGCCCATGGTCAGCAAACCATGGCTCGTGAGCCACATGTGGCTCTTTGGCCCCTTCAGTGTGGGTCTTCCACAAAATACCATGTGCAGGTGCGCACGTACAGTGCGATTGAAACTTCGTGGCCCATGCGCAGAAGTCGGTATTTTGTGGAAGAGCCACACTGAAGGGGCCAAAGAGCCTCATGTTGGCTCAGGACCGGGGGTTTGCCGAGCCAAAGTTTGCCGCCCCTTGGGCTAGCCCAAATCCCCTGAGTAAATCATGGTTTGGGATTCTCCTTCCCTTAAACTGAATCATTGGCTCTGCTTATATGACAAAAAGCTTCCAGCCTTACTTTAGGTGTTTAGCTATCAGTATGGTCTATCGTCTCCCCCTCCTGTAACAAATTAATATTGAAATCCTCTGACAGCCTCCTACAAGCACAACAGAAGACTGTTTATTCTTCTACAGAAGGGAAAAGGGTGGGGGATATCCAACATAATTCTGAAGAACACAAATAAAAAATGAGTATCCACATGATCAGATGGCAAAACAATGTATATATATATATATATATTATAAAATTATGGTAATTAAAACAATGAGAACAATGGCCCAGAGGTTGGTAAACAAAATGATAACAGAGAATAGAAAACCCAGAAACAGAAAACTGGATTTTAACAAAGAAGGCATCACAAGTCAGTGGGAGGACGAACGGGGCTACTTAATAAATCATCGGCTGTCCATAGGCAAAAGGAAAAACCCGCCCTACCCCAAACGAAGTCCAGGCATCTTAGATGGAGACCTAAGTATGAAAAGAAAGACTTCAAATTTTATAAGAAAACACAGGCTATGAACTTGATGGCATCAGGTAGGGGAGAATGTCATAAACAAAATGCAAAGAGCACACATCAGAAAGGAAAATTCATAAATTTGCCCGTCAAGAGAAATGAAAAACAAAGCCTGCTAAAATTACTTAAAATTTGGAATATATATAAGAAACTCCCTCAAGTAATTTGAAAATCACTAGAAAAAAATGAAAAGGCTGTAAAGAGGCAATTCACAAAGGAGAACATCTGAATGGCAGATATTCATAAGATTATATCAACCTCACTATCCACCGGAACAGTGAAAATTAAATAGTTAAAATTCCATGGCATGCCCATGAGGTCGGCAAAACGTAATGCCTTATGCTTCCAAATCTTAGCAAGGCTGTAGGGGAAAAGCTAGCCCATCCCACTGAATTCCTGTGAATTGGTACAACTACATTGGATAGAACATTATCAGGTCGTCATCTGACCAGATGCCACAGCCTGGTCTGTACACATAGGGCATGTACAGTGGGTCTGGCGGTGTTTACAGGTAAAGGGGGAGCAAGTTCCCTTTCCATCAGTCGGGGGGGGGGGTGATTACTGTGCTTTATTCATGCCCTGGAATATGGTGCTGAGGTTAAAGAAAACCAACCACCTCTACACATATTAACATGGGTGCAGCTCAAAAGCTATTGCTGATTGATAAAAGCCAATCAAAGAAGGATTTGTGATTTGTGATGCTGTTTATGTAAAGAGTTAAATGCATAAGAATGTAATATATTATTAATGTTGACATTCACATACATTATTAATCGCAGGCTATTGATACCTACGATGAGGGAGGGAGGGAATGGGATGGAAAGGGGAATTGTAGTTATAACTGCAATACTTTGTTTCTTAAAAACAAAAACACTGTTATGGGCTAAAATGTATCCTTCAAATTCATATGTGGAAGTCCTAACTCCAGGACCTCAGAATATGGCTGTATTTGGAGATAGAGCCTTTAAAATGGTAGTTAAGGGAACACAAGGTCATATGGAGAGGCCCCAGTCCAATAGGACCTGTGTCCTTTAAGAACATGAGATTAGGACGCAGACAGCACAGAGACTACAGAGACCATGTGAGGGCACAGCAAGAAGGTGGCAGTCTGCAAGCCACGGAAAGAGGCCTCAGCAGAAACTCCACTTGCCAACCCCTTGATCTAGGACAGCGGTTCTCAACCTGTAGGTCGCGACCCCTTTGGCGGTCGAACCACCCTTTCACAGGGGTCGCCTAAGACCATCCTGCATATCAGATATTTACATTACGATTCATAACAATAGCAACATTACAGTTATGAAGTAGCAACGAAAATAATTTTATGGTTGGGTCACAACATGAGGAACTGTATTTAAAGGGCCAGAAGGTTGAGAGCCACTGATCTAGGACTTCTAGCTTCCAGAACTGTAAAGAAATAAATTTCTGTTGTTTAAGCCACCCAGTCTGTGGGATTTTCTTATGACAGGCCTAGTAAACTACTACAATATCTGAAGCAAACCTGGCAAAGTGTAACATGTTTATTCTATAGTTATTGGGACCATAACTATAGATTATATTATATACTCTTCTGTATGTTCCAAATATAGTGTCCCCACAAAATGTATGTAAACTTTTTTTCTGATAGCTCAATTGATGTTTCTTTCTTTACAGATTTAACCCATTGGAATTAATAATTATTCAAAGTGTATATACATTTTGGGGACACCCTATATTTCTATATGAAGAAAATAACAAGATTCCAAAAAAGAGTGACACAAATACAATAAAAATGTACCTTTGACCACCTTTCAGGCCGAGGTGTGGGCACTGTGTTGGGCGGATGGGTCTCCCGCACGGGTTGTGTGTCTTGGACACAGGACAGGACTTCCATCTCTTGTCTCTGCCAACCCCGAGGGCAGAATCACTGCCTGACACTGGCCTGCAGAAGGAGCACGGGGAAGGCACAGCCTGGAAATGGTGCACATCACGCCCCTGCCACTCACCAGCTGAAACCCAGTCCCCCGCTGCCCCTGACTGCAA